>NW_021939256.1:9851748-10011565 GCF_001715985.3 Manacus vitellinus
GAGGAGACTTGAGCACAAGTCCTATGAGGAGAGGCTGAGGGAGCTGGGGTTGTTCAGCCTGGAGAAGAGGAGGCTCAGGGGAGACCTCATCAGTCTCTACAACTCCCTAAAAGGAGGCTGTAGCCAGGTGGAGGTTGGTCTCTTCTCCCAGGCAACTATCAGTAAAACAAGAGGGCACGGTCTTAAGCTGTGCCAGGGGAGGTTTAGGATGGATATTAGGAAGAAATTTTTTACAGAGAGGGTAATCAAACATTGGAATGGGCTGCCCAGGGAAGTGGTGGATTCTCCATCCCTAGAGGTTTTAAGATGAGACTGGATGTGGCACTTAGCACCATGGTCTAATAACCACAGTGGTAGTGGATCAAGGGTTGGACTTGATGATCTCAGAGGTCCCTTCCAACCCAACTGATTCTATGATTCTATGATTCTTTTTCTGTTTTTGTTGCTTTTTGCTCATACTTCTCAGGAAAAACATGTTTCCTGCAGCCATTTTATTTTGCCTTCTTGGTACCAGGGAAGTAGAAGATGAGCACCAAAAACTGTGATTTGTTGGGGATGTCAGCTAGAGTGATGTCTGGCTGGACAAGGGTATATTCCAGTTATTCGGTTGAAGCCAAACTGTGAGTTCCTCTTGGCAGTGACACCAGCATCTTTGGCAGAGAGATGCTTTCTCTTCCTTGGAGAAGGCTGTGAGTAACTGGATTTGGAAGACAAACTTGTCCAAGAGAATCCCAGTTTCTATAGTCTCCATCAATGCAGAGTATATGCAAATGAAGACCAGTGTCCCTGGTGTCAAAAAGGACAGTGTCACATTTCTACCTTGATACAAGAAGCTTGCTAGACAATGACGAATAAAAGTCTTGGATCCATTTATGATAGATTGATGGATGGATGCAGGCAAGCAAGAACTGTGTAACATCTGGGAGGCTTGTAAGGGACAGTATGGATTTTTACACTTGAGAGAGGTAGGGGAACAGCTGAAGGTTGATATAAAAAACTTCAATGGCAATTCAGAACTTGGGTGCATATACACAAAATGAGAGGGCAGGTTAAGCAAAAGGGAAGGATATATCATTAGAAAAATGGTGTTGGGAAGGGAGAGGGGCAGGGATTTAAAGTGTTTTAGGATACCTGATGTGTGACATGCCATACATGCAAATGTGTCATGACTAGTTTGGAGTCTGTGTAGAGGAAGGGATGTGGAGGCATTTCATCTTTGTTCCATGTGTCTTTATATCTACTTTTGTATCCTTCATAACTACGTTAGTGTTCCATATGGTTAGAAGTTGTGTAAGTCTAATGTTTTCATGTTTGACAACTCAGACAAAACCAACTTTTGTTACTGAAAGCATTCAGAGTGTCTGAGATTGTCTGGAAATATGAGTTGAGATGGTGCTCCATTTGCTTTCCAAAGATTATTTCTTTGTCAGACCAGCAGAAAATGTGTTATATTCTAATTGCATCAGGCAATTTTGATCTTTATGGTGGGATACTTTGACAGTTAGCTCTGTGCTCCTTCAGATAGGGTTTCATAAGTTGAAATCTATGCAGATTGTTGGCTTGGTTTCTGGAGAAGGGGAAGAATTTAGAATAACAATGTAGCACTTAAAATACTGTAAATAGTTCTTCTTTGTAATAGACTGCTGTCTACTGAAAAGCAGTTAAAGCCCTGGGAGAAATAAAAGCTGAGAGGAATACAAGCCTCATAATTTTTGTGTACTTAATGATACTGTATCTGAAAGTCAAAAGAATGACCTCTTGGTATCTTTTAAGATTTGCATTTGGAGCAAGCAGGTTTTGTATCTCTAAAGAGGGGAAGTATTGTAGAACAAAAGGAATTAAAAATACTCTATGTTTTTTGTCAGTCTTTCATGTCTGTAAGATATGGGTTTTTTTCCTACTATGAAGGTTATTGACAACGAGAGACAGAGTTAACAAGCAAGAGATTTAAGCAGAACGTGCAACTATTTAAACATCCAAGAGGTAGGGAAGGGAGAGGGAGGAATGAAAGCACTAAGGTCTTTTAAAGTTGTTTTCTTTGTTCTTCCATCTTGCAGTTTTACTGTTAGATGAGAGTAGCAGTAGGGATAAGGGGAAATAGGAAAAAAAGCAGGAAGGAGAAAAGGAAAATGGATGTGGTGTTCTGCATCAGGAATACAAGGTGGCTCCCTGTGCCCTATTTCTAGAAATAAAAGGCTGTCAGAGGAGGTATCACCCCAAAGGTGAGGGAGACTGACTTCTGTGGATACTAAGAGCTTTTGACAGCAGAGGCTCAAGTACTGATGAGGGGGTTGGAGCCAAGTACTCAAATTGCATGATGTGTATATGGCACAGTTTTCTGTCTGGAGCAATCCTAATTAAATAGATGTAGCAGGAGGTCTACAAATCTGTGGTTTCCATTGATGTTCTGCTTATTAAAATGGATTTGTCTCATTTTGAATGAGTGACAATGGCTTTTCTACTACAGTTCTCATCACCCCTCAAATTCCTGAATGAGAAATATTGATGATAACTGGAAAAGTTTTTGTTTGGTGGACTATATTTCTGGAGTATATATTATAAAAATATTAGGGAAGGTGGCCAAGTTTCTGGCAGTAGTTTTGGCAAGTTTATTTTTATTCCCCTCTTACAGTATGTCTGAAAGATGCAACAACTTGTGCATATGAAAAGACCTGTTTAAGTTTGATGCCTTAAGCCCCTAATGGTTTTTTATTTTTCTAATACTTGTTTTATAAGTAGATTTTAAAAGCAGTAACCCTCCGTCCCTTGTCCCTTGTCCCTTTCCCTTTCCCTCTAACACCCTTAGTTTACACATTCCTTAACCCTCTTACTCCATTCTATGCTCCCTATATCACTCCTACCCCCAAATCCAGTAGAAATGTTTAGTCTTTTGTCAAGGCAAGGCCTAGATTGTTGACAGAACAGCATATCAGGGCCTAACCCACAGAACACGGTCAAAAACTGGGTGACTATGCACCCTTTGTGCTCTGCTGAAGATGAAGATGGGATGAGTAGAGGGTCCCAAAAAGCCCCCAGACCCATTTTTCAGGGGGGGGACCAGGGGTGGTCCAGAGTAAAGGCCACAGGGTGGACACATCTGGGATTGGATGGATGGCATTATAAAATGTAACATCTCAGGCATGGCCGGTGCGCGTGCCGTGTAACATCTTTTGCCTTGGCATAATAAACCCTTTCTTATCTCACCCCTAATTAATTGCTCTGGGAGATTTTTTCAGCACCTAACTCCCATGGCAACAAGTTAGTGACTTTTCTCACTATTCTTTAAGCATATAGCCTCTTGCCTTGTCATGAATTGTCATGTATATTTTAACTGAAAGAAAACTGAATGTATTTCCAGCAGTTAAAAAGAGACAATAAATTTTCAAGTAAAGGTACCATTGTACCAAGGTTGCTAGTTTTTTATGGTATTGAAATTGAGTTTTCAGCCTCATTGTTGAAACCATGAAGTGCTATTGACAGTGATATATTTAACCCAGTTTACATTAGGCAGCTTCACTGATGGTTAGGTGCAAATAACAACTGCAACTTACCCTTCCTATCTGCATTCTTCAAAAGATTTTACTGTGTTCGAAGTAGTTCTGCACAGTTTAAGAATGCAAAGTAGAAATTGACAGCTGATACAATAGATAACCAATTAGTTACTACCTAATAGGTACTTATGAGATACTGGTAAATTATTAATATGCTAGTTACCCTTCCCTAAGTCAACTGATAAGTTGGGTTAGCCTGGCAGTCATCAGTTAGAGGGCAAGATTGGTTCCACTGATCACTGGGATAGATCGAACAATACTGCTGAGGAGCAGTTTTCCAATTACCTGCTTTTTTCCTTAGTGTTTTGTACATTTGTGTTAATTTTACCTCTGGAATCCTTGAGGTACTGACCACCTCTGTCTTAACACTCTTGTACGAGTCTTTAATTTGACTTTTCTTGCTTACTGTGGCTCTACTGCGTCCGTTTTCTCACCACTCTTGCTTGCAACTTAGAAGCTTTTCACTCGTCATAACCCAGGTCTCAAAGCTGTGTAACATTTAAACCAGATCTTGAATCACAGAGGCTGGAGTGGCTGGGAGGGGAGTTGCATTATTTTCTGCAGAACTGGGGTTAGTGTCCTGTTGTGGTTGCAGCTGGGTACAGGTGAGATACTGCCGATCTCTGCTTTGGTATGTCAGGATACCTGGGTGCATACTTCTTTCCTGTCAGTTCAGTGACCACCTAACACACTGAAGCGTGTACATCCAGCTCTGTGAGCCCACTTGGTGGAGGGATCAGGGAGCCACTGTACCTCTATTTATGCTGGGTTATTAGGGTGGAGTGGTAACTCTAAAGGCAAGCAGCGCCAAGTAGTGCCAACAAGTGGAAATAGCAAGGTCTGAACTGTGATAAACTACAGCCAGAACAACACTGAAGTCAGTGCTTCAGCCGGTGATTATTACCTTTCCAATTTGTTTACCTTTTTTACCCTCCTAAATATTGTTGAAAGGATTTATTTTGTAGAACTGTAATGGGATAATTTAATAGTATTCTTGTATCCATTATCTTTTAAATAATTATGTGATTTGAAGATGTTATTCCAATAAATATGATTAAAATTTCGAACATTTTTTTATTGCAAATATCTGCAAGATGCCTAAAAGCTTAGGAGACCTGAAGACAGGATCTTATTTTATCTAATTTTTATCTGCAGTAGTGTAGCATGTTAGAAGTTTGTCCTTCTGGAGGTGAGACTCTTTTGACATGAAAGGTGTCTATGCACATGTAGAATGAAATAACAAACAGAAGTTTTGCCTGACAAAGACCCCTGACTTGTACCTAGCCTTGCTCACTTCATCCGCAGTAGTTGTACTGTTCTGTGTAGGCCTATTGATGACAGTGACAAATCATGGAATTGTTCCCCTCATCTTGTCTCTTCAGAAGAGAGAAGAAGTATTTGCATTTCATTTTCTAATCAAGGTTGCTAGCTTGAGCTTTGAAGAAGAAAAGATGGGCACACATGTTTTGATGCTAGGAATACTTTTGCTCTCAAATCCAAACAAAACCTCTTGAGAAAGTGCATGATAACACATCTATGTGATAATCAACATCAGGTTGACCAGACTGGCCTTGCCCTACTTTCTTGATGAGTTTCTTGATTAAAAGTTACTAATGTAATGAATAATTTAGAGTTTTTTATTACCTCACCCTACATGCATTCAAATATCCATAATATTTGCAACTTGAAAATAGTTGGTAGGCTAACCTAGATGTAGGCTTTTGTGGTCTGTGCTATATAGTAGGTAGAAGGTAAAATACAGAATTACTCGTATTTTAGGGAATCACAGCTCTGTTTGTGATTCACTGTGTGCTAGATTTAAGGTGTCACTTATGGATCCCCTTTTAAGAGGCTGGAAAAGAATTTATTTTTTTTCAAGAAGGGAGAAAAAAATTCATTGTTTCATCATTTTTCTAGATAAGAGATAACATCAGTAAAACAATTATTATCAATGGATTTGGGAGACTACTTAAGACTGGTTTAACAGTGCTCTGATAGAAAAGCTACAGAGCTTAGGCATTTTTGCTTTTCTCATTTGCTTCTCCTAGCCTCTCCGTTACGTACATTTGACTGTTATACACTTTAAATGAACAAGAAGTCTAAAACTTGTGAAGCTGTTTTATGGAGAAGAATGTATCAAAGAGAAGACTTTAATTGTACTACAAAAGGGAAAGAACCCTTTATAGGTTCATATAGGGCTAGAACCCTATAGAAGTTCATATAGGGCTAGAACCCTATAGAAGTTCATATAGGGCTAGTGTTGAATTCTACTTTATAGGATTTTAAAAATTTTAATTTTATCCTATTATTCTTCCTTCTTTCTTTTTCCAGTCTCTTAAATGCATTTCTTTTCAGCAGCAAAGTGAAAAGTGGAAAGAAAGACGAGTTAGGGAAACAAAGTGTTGTAAAAGCAGAAAAGACCTTTCAAAAAAATCTTAGTTTGAAAATATTTCAAATCCTTCTCAGTTTTTTTATCAGCTCCGACGAACTCAGAATCCAGAGCTTGACTTTGAACATTCAATTTGTGGGCCTGTATGGTAGGTTTATTTGGTTTATATTTTAGAGTATGTGCACCCTTTGAAGAAACGTGATACAGGTAGGTTTTTGTATCATTTGTGAGATTACTGTTTGTGGTCACTTCCAGCAGAGGAATAAGAAAGATTCCCAAGGGGCAGTGGACCCAATAATAAAAGCATTTTGGCACTTGGAGCTCTATGAACCGAGTTGTAAGGTGTGGGGGTGGTGCTCATATGTATGGGAACCCTTCTCTGCGCTCAGAGCAAAATACGCAGCTTTGCATCTCAGACGCCTCTCAGTTGGGAGCAAGCCTGTTGCTCTGATCAGATAATGTGTGGAGCTGGCTGTTGATTTTCCATTTGTTGGAAGATTATGTTCAGGGAAAATAGGCTTTTGGATCTCCATTGACACAAAAAAGTTACATCCATAAAAAGTATAATTTTTGTTAATAAAGTTAAGATTCTGCTACTGAAATTTATGACTATGTTAATTCCAATTTTGAACTTATTTTGAGCTGTGCTTTATTTTCATTATTTGAGAGACTATTTAACAAAGAAGCAAGTAGATGAGCAAGCAACTAACATATTGGAAATTGTTACTTCCATATAACTCATGGATGCTTTTCCCCACATTATTAGTTTTGAAAGACTATTCTCAGTTAAGTAAAGAAAAAAACTAACCAATTTAATGATTTTTTTTAAAGTAGCAGCATTGTCTTAGGTGCTTTCTTAATGCAATATTGGTTTATGGGCTAAGAATGACATCTATAATATTATTATCTTTTTTAAAAAAATTGTTATCAGGAAAGTTAAAAATAAGCTAGGGTTTAGTCCATAGCACAGCTAAAGAGTAATATGCATCAAAAGACATGCTTGGCAAATAGTATACACTCAGCTGAAAGGACTCTCTTGGTAGTGAAAAATAAATTGAGACTGCAAGACCTGGATCCAGATTTATTAAGAATAATCAGTTGATTTAAAGTTATAATATCAGTTAATATTTAAAGTAATATTAAAGGTAAGGTAAAGATTATATTTACTGGATTTTTTTCCCCACAGAACTGTAATATAAAACCAATGACAGAGCCTCAGAGGACATGGGAAAAGTCTGTCTTCTGGAAGCAGTAAATGAAAGAGTTTTCTGTTCTTTTTCTTCAGATGTCACCTTTAATGTGTATTTTGCATGAGTTGTGCAGGTAAAACAAAATGGTTATTCTTTGCTAATAAATGTTTTCTACCATTAAAGTATACAGTCCAATTCTTCACCTGCTAGGCTTGATGTAGTACTGATGGAGATTTTTGACCTTGTTGAAAAATAAGTGCTGCCAGTGTAAGTTTTCTGTCATGGAAATGATGGTTGCTGGGATTTCGGATGTCAGTTGCATAATTTAATGATGAATTCTAGTAAGAGAATATCAGTTCTGTGAAACTTTTTACTAAATCAGATAAATAGGAAAGGAATAGAACAATATCCAAAGTCATCCTCTTTTTAATGATTGAGAGAGATTATTCTTACTGTGCATTCATAGAGCAGCTCTGGTTTGAGTTCAGATATGAAAATAAAGCATACGCAGACATATTTTGTGTCCATAGAGAATTTTAATTGCATTGTCACACAAGTGGTTTTTGCTTTCAGAGACATGAAACCAAAAAAAATTAGTACTGATGATTTATGATGTGAACATATTAGCTGACTATCTAACGTCACATTGTCAGAGGCTTTATGCTTTACTTGTTCTTAGAAATGACATTAGTGAATGTACCTACATAAGAGTCTAAAGAAATCAGATGGGAACCCCTTCAAAAATTTTACACTTCTGTGATGAGGAGAGAATTTCTGTCAGCAAGTACAAAGATTGATGGTTTAGTTTAGCTGTGCTTGTGGTGTCTCTGATTTGGAAGTGCTGATTTGGAAGGATTTAAACTTCTTCACTCCCTGCTTTCCATGTCTCATCCACCACATAATACAGTGTTTTTAAACTTTTCTTGGCAGATACTAAGGGTGAGAATTAAGAAAAGAAACTCCTTCTTTGTGTGTCTTTGTTTTCATGATTGGTTTCTAGTTTGCTGGTTTGTTGCTTTTTGGTTTTGTTTTTTTTTCATTTGATTGAGTTTTATTTTTATATTTTTTAGAAGAGATAGTTCAGAAGATTTGTTCTGCAACACTTTCTAAAATGTCTTCTTTTTTGTTTGAATTACTGTTCATCTGAAATGCAAACAATAGAATTAGACTTCAGTGAGTAGTGTGTTCACTCTTTACAAATAATTAACAGAACACTTCGGAAGCACAATGTTTGACAAAGATATTTCTGCTCAGTTGCTATCCGGAATTCAGTTATTAGTAGGAATGCTTTCAAATGTTTATTACTTGATGCTGACGTCTGTGGGTTATTTTATGTCAAAGCACACAGCTACTTTTCATCATCAGCCAAGTGTAAATTCGAATTAAAAGAGTTTTTTGACCTTGTCAAAAATAAAGAGATAAAAATACACCAACAAACAGAAAGTTGCCATCTTTCCAATCACTGTTTGTAAAATGCACTTCTGGTCTGTCTGGAAGTCATATTACCAGTGTCAGTAAGAAAACACATTCTATGTAGAAGAAGATTAAAAAAAAATTGTTTTAAAAGTTCTATTATGTGCTTGCCCTCCTGTGTATTGCTATTGAAATATGCTTTGCCAGGATTTTATTTTTCTGTCTAATCCTATGCCTTTGATGACAAATGATCTGTGCCACCAGTAATCCTGTAAATACTTTGAGGAAAGAATAGACTTTAACAATGATGGTAGGCTATTGAGATTTTGAATAAGGTATTTGGAAAACTAATTAAACATGAACAACAAACTGGTAACACTTACCTCAATGGATGTAAAAAGTGATTTCTGTTATTTTTTTAGTCTTTATCATGAACATACTCTTCTTCCTAGGGCTGTGAAATTTAAAAGGTCCATATTGGAGTGTAAAAGATTGTTAACATCATCTCCAGTAAATCCTATCAGTATGTCTCATAGGAGGATTTTCTACTGTTTTACTATTTTTATAATAAATTATATTTACTAATGGTCATTAAAAATAAAAATTATTATTCTTTTTGATAAGGATAAGAGGAAATCTGTCTCGTAGAAGTTAATAGGTGTAGCAATTATAGGGGGTGTGTGTTCTACTTCTAATTCAATTATGAAGTACTAAATCACTACATTTCTAAATTCTAGAGACTTTAGTCTCTAGAAGACTCCTAGATTTATTGTAAAACATTTTGTACAGATACATGGCAACCCATTTAAGATCAAAGATTATAGAAATAAATATCAGGTGTTTTGATTAAAATTTAATTTTATTAAAAATCGCAAATACTTAATAACCTTCAGACTTTATTATTTTATGAGGTACACTCTCAATTTTCTGTCCTTGGACTGAGCTTTACATTCACTTAAAACAGGTGCATGGTTTTTAAGAGTTGTTAAAAATCATGGGTGCCTTTTTTTTGTGGGAAATCAAACATTTTGTTGATCCATAGCTTACTTTTAAATTTCACTCCACAGGAAGTGGTTTTTAACTATTCTTGTATTTTGGAAAATACTCTCACTGTACATTTACCTAATCTATGTGTCAGCAGTGAGCCCATGAGTACGTTATGGGACACAGCCTTCCTTTCCCTTCAGAAAATGTCAAGAGGGATGTTGTGAAGGATTCACAGTTTAAACTCTGTTATGACATCATAAAGTCAATCGGACCTGTTCTTGAGCTAAGCATCTAAATTTTATCTCTCCTGATCTACGTAATGAATATTACTGCTCAGTTCATTTGAAATTAAGATGCAGCTTTCTTAATGGTATACGTTTTAAACTTGGGAACAAGATATGGCAATTTCTTCTGAGAATGACAAACTTTTCATTTTATTTTTTGCTACTGTTGCATGGTTTTGTACAGGTGGAGCTAACCATACTTAATTTGTCAATGCCTCAGAACTCCAGTGGTTTATTTAAGCTGTTTGGCCACTCACCTCTTCAACACCTCTATGCAACTGCAGGTGCATTTTGATGCCTGCCACCCGAGGATTTCAAATAGTCCCCTGCAGCAGTCTCGTGCTCTTCTGCTACACCTTGATTACAGCATGCATATTTCTCTACTATCTGATTTGGATTTGCACAGAATGAAATCCTTTTTGTATAGAAATTTTTCACTGTACATTTCAGAATGTTCTCAACTTTTAAGGTTGATGGGAAAAGAGAAGTTAAATTAATCAAGTTGGTAGCACTTTAACTTCCTAAAGAAACATGCACACTGAGTGGATTTTCACATAATGCTCCCAGTAGGGACTCTATGTCTTGTTAATACTTCAGTTTAACAAGTATGAAAAAGAAATCTCTATTCTGTGCAGAACAAAACTGTTGCTCAGGTGTTTTAAAAGTTGGTTTGATCTCTTTATTCTGCACATGAAATGAAAGATTAAGGAGTACTCGCCATTCCCAGATGCAGCTGCTTCTCTGACCTGGCTCTAGGTGAGAGAACATCTTTGCGTAGTAGTCTTTTTAAAACTATGGGTTCTGGGTGGTTTGATTTTGTTTTTTGGTTTTTTTTTTTTCCTCTGCAAAGTTAGAATCCACCACTTCTTTTTTGAAATTAATCCAAACTTCTTACCTAAAAGACAAAATCTTAATAAGGCTCACAGGTATTATCTTATGGTATAAACTGGGTTTTAGGGAGTTGGGGAGTTTTATTTGTCTTGAATGTTGATACATTAATACATGGGTGCTCTACTTGCTTACTCTTCGGCAAAGGTTTGCAGATCTTCTGACAGTATCTTTTGCCTCTTGGCCTTTCTCTAAGGCAAATCCATACCAAAATCGTCAATCACAAAATAAAGAGTCTAACAAATGAGTAGAATGACTGCAGAATTTCAGGCCCAGTGCAGAAGTGATGAAGGCCAAATAGTTCCCCAGAGCAACACAACACTCATAAGAATCTGTATAGTAGGTCATGGAAGAAAGGTGAGACTTGTCCTAAAAGTCTTTATTACTTCTTCAACTTAAAATGGCTGTTAGGCATATATCACATGCAATCCTAATTTGAGTAAAGCAGGAGTATGAGAGATAATGCATATAAAGTAAAAATAGAGAGAGGGAGGGGGGCAGGAGGAGGGGATATGCTTTAGAAATAATGTAGAATCTCTTAGGCATTTTTATTCATTGTAAACGAATGAAGAAACAAGAAGCAAATTGTTTAAAATCATTTCCAGGTCACCTTTAAAAGTAGCAGTAATATCATTACAATATATGAGCTGAAACATAAGAGAGAAAGGGCTGTTCATTTTAAAAGCTGAAATAGAGTAATTAGCTGGAAACAATGTGTCATGCCTTACAATAAAAGTTAAATTACAGTAAAATACTTCCTTGCAAAAATGCTCACCATGTGCCAAAGCCCACACATCAAACCACGCTTTCTCCAATCTGCAGCACAGTAGTTCCCCCGCCTGCCCAACTGTAAGAATGGGAGGGATGTCAAAGGGCCTCATTCTCTACTGTGCTATGACAAGTGCTTATTACAAGACTTTGCTGGAGCTGCTCTGTAAAACTAGGCTAATGGAGTATGAGGACTTAGAACTTCAAAAAAAAAACACCTCTCATCACCTGATGATTTAGATAAGCTGTGGATGCTGCTGCCCATCTTTGGTTAATGGTCATGCCAGTAGCTCTTCATCACTAATGAAGACAGTAGAGGGACTTTGTCCACTACTACCTTGGTCACAATGTTCTTTTCAATTTTCCTATATTGTAATATGTTCCATGCTTACCTTCAATAGTCCATCTGTTTCTTTTCCTGGTGAGTCTCCCAGAAACTGTCTCAGAAACTCTCTTACCTAAACAAAACATGTGGAGACCTATGTATGGTCTACTTTGTTTTATGTTCTTTACGTGTTCCTGCAGTTTTATAGTGTGCTTTAACTCCTATTCTGCACCCAAAAAAGAGTACTGTGTTCCATGTGTTGCAGAGGTCACTGTCTCAGGACTGGAGCCATCACCCATCTCTTGAGTCAGTTCCTAGTTCTTGATGTGTTGCCATCTGGACTGATCTCCACCTTGAAATCCTATCTACGATACCATTAATGGACATGCACATACTGTCAAGGGAAGGCCAGGAGATACCATACAACTCTTTATTTATTTTTTTTATTCGATTTACTTAAGTAATATACTGAACAATTAAAAAAGAAAAGAGCCCACTGAAGTACTCAACACCGTTAACTCAAACTTCTCTAAGTTCGTATTCCTGTTTAATTGTTACTAGTATTTGCACTTAGTCAATAAGTACATTGAGCTCATTTTTAATAAAAGCAAACACTGCAATATATTTATATATATTTGAAAATCAAAAGGATGTAGTAGGAAGTTTCTCTTTACTGCTATCACGAATTATCTCTCACTTCTCAAAGGATGACTTTCCAGAACTAATGTCACGAAAACAACTTGCAAGGTGCTTTTTACCTGAGTGATGTGAATTAAAAGACAATGGATTAATATAGCAATCAAAATTGATTTTGGAATGGGAGTTTCAGGTATTTAGGAAGCTACATCACTTCTTATGGTGAGTATCACTTACTTAATCTGAAATATGCTTTAGAGGGCATGGTGGTATCTGGTCAAAGGATGGACTTGATGATCTTGAAGGTGTTTTCCAATCTTCAAGATTCTATGATTTTGTGATCATGAACCAGTCTCAGCCTGAAGTAGAGATTAATCATTGGGTTGGGAACCCAATATGCACCTGTGTTTCTAAGGGCCAAAAAGTCATGAAGATAACAGATAAGACAGGTTATTCTGCAAGTTCTTAAAAAAAAAAAAAAAGAAAAAAAGAAAGGAAAAAGAAAAAAAGGGGGAAAAAAGGAAAAGAAAGGAAAAAAAAAAGGAAGTCTCAAACAACTGGATACCAGTAGCAGCAGTATCTGGAAAAATACAAGGGATTATACAAGGCTTTTGTCTTATGGACACCAAAAACCAGACAATTTATGCTGAATTTACTGTTTATTTTATGTGCTCTTTTAAATTAAAAATTAAGGACAATCATGTCAGCGCCCATGGAGGGAAGGTGGAATTTCTACTGAGGAAGTAATTGTCAAGGAAGAGAGAGATATTTTCACAGGCTGTAGAGAACAGTCTCCTCAGAGAGGTCTATGGACTGAGAAATTTCCATATTGAGAAAAAGGGACTGCTGAGAGCTGGGGAGCCAGTTATCATAATCAAGGAAAATAACCTTTCTAGGGACAATAGAGGACCATGTAGAATTTACTGCAACTTGAAGTTGTTGATTCATCTGAAATCAAGCCAAGAAGCAAGGACCACTGGCAAGGACACAGTGGACAAGAGCAGGAACAGTTATACTCCATGTGGTTTTATTCTGTCTGAACAAGTCACTTGAGATTTCTTAATTTAGAAAACTCATTCTTATTTCACATTGGCCTTTGAATAAAGCTTTATTCTTTTGGATTTTAAAGGTTTTTGTTTGTCTTTACAGATGTTATCGTAGTGCTCTTTTAAGTGATGGGAGGATTATACTTAGATGTACTTGAAATATTTGTCTAATTTGATTCCTGTCATAATGAAAAATTATTAATTTTCCATATTCTCTGTGAGCATAACAAGTCTACAAAAATTGTGAATGATTACAGTGTGTACTGGATACATTTCTGTGCTCTCCTTTCTCAATAATAATAAAAAAAGAACTCCTCTGAACTGCTTTCAGAGGTCAGGCACTGATGAGGTCTACTTGACAAGGTGGTGTTAGGTCAAAGGTTGGACTCGATGATCTCAGAGGTCTTTTCCAACCTAATCAATTCTGTGATTCTGTGTGATTATGTGATTTTGTGCAACATAAACAGATAGACACGATTCCCAATCTAAAATCAGTCTGTCTTTAAAGTTAGAGAGTATTCATGGGGTTCCTCTGTTTCTGAAATACTGAAGAATATTGCTAATCATAACTATGTAGTTTTATTATGAAACCTCAATGCTAATAATATTTTAAAAGTAGTTAATTTAGGATTTAGACAGTAATGAAAAATGAATGGGAACAGTTGATATGTACCTCTTATATCAGATGTACAGACAAGGGTTTTTATTTCCCCACTCTTTTTGGTTACAGGGCTGTAAGCACTAGGGCAGCAGGGCAAGTACTTGCATATTGCCTGTGGCTGGGAAGGACTTTGAAGGTGCACCAATTTTTCTTATTTTTTAAGCAGGTTAGACCAAAAATTTCTTTTAAAGATGGTGTTGTCAACAATACTATCTGCACTTCTTTAGGGATGAGCCCTTCTCGGATCAGGGCAGTGAAGGAAGAAGAGGAAATTAAATCTCTGAATCTTCTATTAGTGTCTTGCAAAAATTCCAGTAACGGGTTAGAAACTTTATAACCTATCTGAATATCATAGGAGAGCTGTAATGAAAGAAGTGCAATTCATCACCTCTCCATATTCCATGGGCAGCATTTAACACTGATTTCACTCATTTTATCTTTCAATATACTTTTCTCCCTTGCCAATTTCTTAATATCACATAGTTTATTCTATAGCTTATGTTGTGGGTTGGCCCGGGCCGGATTCTAGGCACCCATGAAAATCACTAAGAGCTGGGAGAGGTCACACAGGCAAAACAAAACTCAACGTGAGGATGGTACTAAAATTTATTACTAACAGGATAAGAGCTAAAGAGTGAGAAATGAAACAGTATTAAATACACTTTCCAACCACCTCTCCCTCCTCCCATGTTCTCCCTCCTCCCCCTGCATCAGCGCAGGAAGAGAAGTCTACCCATAGGGCAACAGGTCTTCAAAGTCTGCTGTCCTGTGGGTCACCCTTCCATGGGCTGCAGGAGGATAACCTGCTCCACTATGGTCTTTACCATGGGTTACAGGGGGGACTAAAGCTCTGAGTCCTTTCCCTGTTCCATGGGGTCCCTCCCACGGGAAACAGTCCCTGATGGACCTCTCCAATGTGGTTCCACCCTCCCCAGGCCGCAGGTCTTCCATATCTGCTGTCCTGAAGGTCATTTCTCCATGAGGTGCAGGGGGTCTTTATACATCCTATTTTTCAAAGGATGCAGTCCTTAATGGATGAGTTGCACCGACGTGGGTTCCCCACAGGGCCACGAGTCAAGTCTTACCTGGGAATGACCTGCTCCAGCGTGGGGTCCTCTCTCCACAGGCCACAGATCTTCCAAAGGACCTGCTCCATCCTGGGCCTCCCATGGGGATAACAGTCCTCCATGCATCCACTTTTTCCTGTATGGGCTCAGCTGCAAATAGCGGGGCTACCCTGTCCCACCCCAGCTTGGCTGGGATGGGAGGTGGGGAGGCAGTGCCCACTGGCAGGGCCAGAGCTTGGCTCTAGCACTGTGCCCACCCTGAGCCAGTAGCTACCACGAGCCCGGGCTGCAGCCACTGCCTCCCTGCCCGTGGCAGGGGAGGTGGCCCGGGCCACCCGGAGCTTTGGTCAGAGGCTCCCGTGGTTGGAATTTCTTCTGCACAACAAATTTTTTCTTAAACATGTTATCACAGAGGCATTACTAAAACTTCTAATTGGCTCTCCTCCTGGTCAGCATCAGGAAGTCTGCCCTGGAGCCAACCATCTTCGGCTCCACAGGGGGAAACTTTTAGCAGCTTCTACAGAAACTATCTCTGTAGCCCTCCCCCACTACCAAAAAAAAAACCCAGTCACATCAACCCACGACATCTTACCTGTCTCATGTGATGCTCATGTAACACATGAATCTAGTGGTTTTTGATGGAATGGAAAAAAAATGCACTTTTTAACTAGTTACCATTTGTGTGGATATTTTATTTTTCCCAATATTGGAAGATTATACATGGTTAAGTTCATGCAAGTAATTTTGATGGTGGCCATGGAAGACTACATTTGAGTTTTTCTTTCTATTTTAACAGCAAACAGGCTCATACCTTTCTCCAGAATGTTGTAAGCAGTAGGTAAATTCTATTTGTTGTCTTGGGCAAATTGTCAATCTATTTTCTGTTACCAACGACTGGGTATTATCAAACCATCTCCTTCCCAGACCTTTTGTTGCATGCCTTGGATGCACTTATACAGAAGGCACAGGTGTGTTTAGACCTGTAACAGTCTTTCAAATTGTAGTTGTTTTATAGTGCAGCTGGCATTGAAACTCTGGGACTGAGGGAGTGGAAAAACATTATGGAACAGCTGAAAAAAAAATATTTAAAAACCATCAAAAATTAGAGGGAGAACTTTGTTCAGTTTTAGCCTGTGTAGGTGGCACGGTGGTTTACAGAGAGTAAAGAGGCAGAGTCCTGTCTGGAAAAGTTCCCCTCCTGCATTCAGCTGCTGCTTCTGAAAGGAAATGCAACAAAAGACCTATTTTTGCTGCTTTTACTTCAGCTGCTGAAATTTTAAGTGTATATTTAGTTCTGTTTATTTGCAAAGAGAAAGCAAATGTAAGTGGTCAGAGATGGAAATTATGGAACAAATTGACAGTCCCTGGCATGTTTGAAATCAGGTTGCATCTTTTTTCCAGGATGCTTATACAAGCAGCTAACAGTTTAATGTAAAATGTTCATTCGGATTGAAGAGCTGTGAAGACACTTTTGAATCAAAGTAGGCTTTCATTTTCTTTCTTGAGAGTATTTTATTGTCTCTTTTTCCCTATGATTTTGAGAGTGCTTCCCGTAATTACTGGATCTAGCCACAGGTTATTTAAAAATAAGTAAATAAATCCTGATCTCTGCAAGCAAGAAAGGATTTTAAAACCTGTTCAAATTTGCCAGTTCTTCAGCTCGTTTGCCAATTTGGTCAATTCAGTATGTTAAGGAAGATTATCTTCTGATTGCTTTACTAATAATTGAGCCAATTTAGCTACTCTTGCAGACTTGTTAATTTCCTTTTGTTTAACAATTTGAAGTTAAATCTACTTCATGACCATTTTCAGGAGATGCATATGAAGGTACACCAGGAAGTTACATTTTCTGGATTTACTTTTTGATCATAATTATTTTTGTCACAGGTGTTTTTATGTATTTCCTTGTGCAAATATTTGAGAGAAATCATATTTCTGAACTTTTAAAGAATTAACAGTCATTATATAAGTTAGAATCACTAGTAAGCACAAGACTGAATTCCTTAGGAGTAGAGCAGCTACATCAGCAGTTGTTTTTTAACTTTGATATTTGCTCAGAATCTGACCCCATGGATATCTAGATGGTGATAGTGAAAATCATGAAAGATGATCTGCGTGCCCTCATGAAGCTAGTACTGACTGTTGTGATAATTCCTCATGCAGACAGCTTACTGAATTAAACCTGTGTTCTTTAATTCCATAAGTGCTGAAATGTGATTTATAGAGCAAAGTCCTGTTATACTTGTTAGAATAGAAATAAAAAAAGAAGAAATTAAAGATCTTTGTTCTCAGTTTGGTCATTTATTTATCACCAATGTGTCATTCCCTGGGCCAGACTATTTGGTGGTTCAAAGTGTTAGTTGCTGATATGGAAAACTCAGTTATTAATATAAATGCTTTGTCGGGTCCTTAATAAATTCACAATAAAGTATGCCTAATGGTGTCAGTAGTCCATAAAACCACCAAACAACAAAAGAACACCACCACCAAAAAAACTTCACCTTAATTTTAATTAGTGAAAACACAGAACTTTTAACATCCACAGTTTTTCCATGTGGGAAATTTGGCCAATGAATAAACCTCAGCAGACATCTGAGCCAAACCATTAGACAAATATGACCAAATTCACATTTTGTTCTGAGTCCTTACTCTGTTAGCTGCTGTTCCTGCCTGCTGAAGGAGGTCCTGAGTTGGGTCAATTAAAGGAGATTCAGTGCCAGCTGGAATGTTGTAGGCTAGGAGTTGGAGGGGTGGGAAGCAGACTTTATTCTATTTTTAGTAACTTGTATCAGAACTAGACTAGAAAGGTCAGGCCTCCAAATGAGAAAATGCAATCAACTTCTTCATAGTGTCTGCAGCAAAGAGACTCTAGCAAAAAAAGTGGTTTGAATATACTGAACTGCTACTCCTATTTGTTAGTTGGACTTTTCTTGTTTTAAGAAACTGGCTTAAGGCAATGAAGGTAATTTTTTCTTCTATAGAGGCACTGTGCAACAAAGCTGTCATTATAAATAATGGTGAATATGTATCCTCAAAGTCTTATGATACACTTCATATCACCAACTGCAAAAATAACTACATTAATTATTAAAAGGTCATCTTTCCTTTTGTTTTATTTTGCAACTAACTAGAAAAAAGAAAACAGATTGCATAACCTCAGGTATTTGTAATCATAAAATCATAGAATTGTTTGGGTTCGAAGGGACCTTAAAGACTTTCAACCCTCTCAGGCCATGGGAAGGGACACCTTTGGCTAAAGAAGGTTGCTCAGGGTCCCGTTCAACCTGAACTTGAACAATTCCGGGGATGGGACATCCATGACTTCTCTGGGTGACCTGTTCCAGTGTCTCACCATCCTCAAAGTAAATAATTTCTTTCTAGTATCTAATCTAAATCTACCCTCTTTCAATTTAAAGCCATTCCCTACTGTTGCATCACTACCTTCGCTTGTAAAAAGTCCCTCTCCAACTTTCTTGTAGGCCCCCTTTAGGTACTGAAAAGCTGCTTTATGGTCTCCCTGCAGCCTTCTCTTCTCCAGGATGAACACACCCAGCTGTTTCAGCCTGTCTTCATAGGCAAGGTGCTCTAGCCTTCGGATAATCTTAGTGGCTTTCCTCTAGACGCTCTCCAACAGGTCCATGTCCTTCTCATGTTGGGGACCCCAGAGGTGGACACAGTACTCTCTGCAAGTTCCATTATTACACTGACCATTGAACTCAGTGTGAGGGAATGAGATACCTCCAAAGAATTGGTTTTCCAGTGGTTTCTTTTTTGGTGCATTACAGAAATTCCATATACTTTAAGTACCTTTGGCTGGCAACAAACACCTGTTCTTTTTGCTCAGGCAAATAAATGGGTTAGTCTGTACATTATTGCATGTAGTCTTTTAATAAGGTGAATGTTATCTATCATTTGTTTTCTTCTTTACCTTAAAAAAAAGAAAAGGAAAAAAAATAAGCAATTACATAGCCTAATTCTGGACAAATAAAGATATCTCATTTCAGTGTATAAATTATGCTTGCAACTAGAGTATTTGCTGCATATTAGCCAATACCCAAAATAGTCCCTTAAGTCACACTGGAAACCTGTTATCTTCCTCTCCCTCACAAACAGGAGAAAATCAACAGCTTAACACTTCTAATTCAGTGCCATGTGTTCCTAGCTGTCAAATTCAACAGTTCCTATTCTGCTGCCTATGTCAGTCTGAATATTTCTGTTCAAGTCTCAGAACAGGGACCCCAGTGGCTCTCTCCTTTTCTCCTGCCTTTTTGCCTCAGCTGAACAGTCTATAGGCACTTTCCAGAGCTATCTGTTGGTGACTACCATGTGTCAGTTGTTTCAGTGTGCTGGTTGTTTTTTTGTGATACTGCAGTTTCGGGCCCTAGGTAGTGAAAAATAGTAAGCTTTTGTGAAATACTGGTTAGAGAGGTAAAAGGAATTCAGCATCATGATAGAGTTAATTCATCATTATCTATCTTCATTTGTTCACCCACTTGACTGAACAGTGCAGTATGAGACGTGTTCTTTTTTGATTCTAGCAATTATGCTGTTCCCATTACCTTACTCCATTACAAGCTATTGAAGGTGTAAGTACTGCTATGAAAAAAAAGATTTCTTGAAAGCTTTTTTTAATGGTAAAAAATTCTGAAAATTGGGAAAAGAGAGTTTTATGGATCACTTTGATCACTGGTCTACTACCATCTGCATTGGTAAGCTGCTATTTTGGACATCTGAGTACCCTGATTAGTCACTACATGCTGAATCTACTTGCTGAGTTTTTTGACCAGTTCTTTAAAAGAGCAATGAGTAATATGAGGCTGACCATGCACCTCAGGAATCATGGCGCTTTGTAACATAACATGTTTCAGAAATGCAAAGTTAAAAAGGTAACCTATTTTATGAGAGGTGGGAGAGAGAATTTTGAAGCTTATGTTGCTAAGAATAAGTGATTTAATTCTTTTTTCCTTTAGAAAAAAAAACAACAAAACAAACATTAGTAACAGGGAAACTTCAAAATGGTCGGAGATTTAATGTGAAAACACAAGCAATGTTCTCAAGCAACTTTCCCACATCTGAGAAACCCTATAAATCACAAGTAAAGATTAGGGGCTAGAATTTCAGTTCTCTCATAAAATAATCTTTTATTTTGAGCAGAGAAAAAAATAAAACAAAGGGTATATGGAGGTGCACCTCGAAGCTACATCTCCTGTCATTTTAACAAAAAGTGAAGATCCAGATATAAATGTTCTTATTACGGAGGCATTCATGGTAATCAGGAATACTTTCCTTGTAGATGAAAGACTACACATGCAGTAAAATGCAGTAAAAGTGTCCTCAGATTAGGGACAAGACCTGACAATCATCTCTTAAACAGATATGACTGTTTATTTATCAAAAGAAGTACACCTGGTTTTAAATGAAAGGAGATACTGGAGAAAATGACACAAGTCCATGGGATACTCTGCTCTGACCAACTCACAGAAGTTAAGCTTAAGTATGCAATAGTCTTCCTTACCTCTTGTGGCTTAGTGTCGATTGCCCATTGTTAATATTTTGGGGTGCTATGTAGCTCTGTGCTCTGTACCTCTAAAATGGAGAGTTTTGAAATTCCAGTACTCAACTTTGAGATACTTAAGCTAGAAGAGAAGACTGCTAAAATGCATGGAAATTGAAACCTGTATTGCAAAATAAGGAAATTATTATAAGTGAGGCTTTGTTTCTTCACTGAAATACCAAAGACCAGAAGTAACCTTGTGAACTGTTATTCCAGAAGAAATTTTTTACATACTTTGAAGTATGTTAGGCAAATGTTGGACAGTTTTCAATTAAGTTTCTTTACCTGCTGTAGAGTCAAGCTAAGGACAAAACTCAGCTATTGGTTTTCAAAGCTGAGCAAAATCTTTCTGCTTTCTTAGACATCCAGTTTCTTAGCAACAAGAAATGCTTGCATATACAAGGCATTTTGACTCTGTTTAAACAAAAGGATTTATTTCAATTAGGAATTTTTCAAAATAATATGAGTTTTCAATTTCATGTGGTAAGCTGTAATTTACAACTTATATTCCAAGTCTTCTTTTTCAGATTTTTGAATGCTTTGGGGTTTTCATCAATAAATTCTTCATATGGTTCTTTAAATACAATATGTTCATCTCTGTGTTAGTGTCCAATGATAATAAAAAAATTTTCCCTTAAATGAAATTTGACTTCATCTTTTGAAGCATAAGGAGAGAATGCTCCTTAAAAGACCCATGGAATTAATATGAGTACTGAGCAACATCTGGTCCAGTTTCAAAAGGAGGCTGTTGAAGAAACATAGTCTGTTCTAACCTTACAATTCCTCTGAGTTTTGAAGAAAATATTAATAGATGATGTATCTCATTTTTCCTTTGGGATAACAGGTATCTGTAGCGTGTTTTGTGAATTTTATTTTTTTTTCCATGCAAAGTATTCTTAATATACTGTTTTTATGAGGAAAAGTGTATTAGACCCTCTCAAAATAATCAGGGAATCTTATAAGGAAAGGGTTACATGCTGGCCACTAGATGGTGTGTTTATTTAATTTTATTATAAATAGGTAATTTGAGCTATAACATGTTTAATAAGAATGTAAGTAAAAAAGATCAGTAATATGTAATGGCCATTAAACTTTTATGTCATTGTTTTCAAACAACTCTCCAATATCTATAGTTTGAAACACAGTGTTTTTTCATAGCTAGAAAATGCTGCACTCTTGGGAAGGCACAGAGGAGGTTCCCGAGTGGATAACCACCTACGCTTTATAGTCAGTGTAGTGTTTTGAGCAGCTAAAATATCACCAGCAAAAGAATCTTAGGAACAAATATCTTCCTTTTTAAGACAACGCAGTTTTTATCAGAACTGTTGCAATAAGATTTTTATTGAGTTTTGAGAATTTCCTGCCCAAGAAATGATAAGGGGAAGAACACAGTATTCATAGCAGCATAGATACTATAGATTCTCTCAGCAGTAGAAAGAAATCCATTTAGAGGGAAACGAAAAATATTTATAAATATGTATTAAAAGACAGGAAAGATTTCTTTCTCCCTCTCTCCCCAGTTTCAATGGTCAGAAACAAAATGAAAAATCCAAAACGGTGAGTGCTTGATGGGGTTAGAAGAAGGCCTTTGTGTATGCTAATGCCAGAAGTTCATGAATTTTTGAGCTTAGGTCAGTTCTCTCGACTTGAAGAAAGGGGTTCAGATTGGAACATCTGTTAGAAACCAAAGCTAAGAGAAACCCAAGCAGAAACATATATGAATCAAAAGCTGAGTCCATCGTAGCATGCCATCAACATTTGCTTTGGACAGTCAAGTCAGACTGTCCAAATCATGAAAACTAGGACCCAAAGAAACATTTTAGAAACACCATTTTATCTAGTGTGAAGGGATTTTCCTCATCATGCTTGTCTAAATGGTGTTCATGGAGTAACACTTGTTTTGAAGTATAATTTGGGTCTAATCTTATTGCATGTAAGTGTTGCTTCTAATGTTTACAATCAGATGATCTGTATTTCTATTATCTCAGTGGAGATATAAGTACTATTCTGGGTCTTTGACATTGCATATAATACCTGGTCCACTGTTCTAAGACTATTTTTTAAAATATATTTCTGAACACTTAATACTAAAAATTTAGTCTTAAAGGATACATTGAAGCTGGACACTCAAAATGGCACTCAGTATTCCAGACAGCTTTTGAAAATTTAACCCTGTTAATGAACAAGAGGAAAGACTGGGTTTTTAGAGGATGAAAAGAGGCTATAAGCAGACTACTATCAATCATTTTATTCATACTTTTTAGTCATCCCATTTTGTTTTGCTTCTGAAATAAAAACCTAATTTGATAATATGTGCATATATTTTTCTTTCTTATCAATATAAAAGTAAGCACAGATCCCCAGAAAGTTAGTATTTGAGGATTATAGAACTTTTAACTTTCCAGTACAAATTTTCTTTCTTCAATGGTCTGGGAGTCTGAGGGCAACATTGACTTATTATAGTCCTGGCAAGTTGTAAACTCGTGTTCCACAAAGCCCTAGGTCAGGCTTATGTCTTCATGTGTTACATTTCAGAATTACAAACCCAAGAAATAGACAATTAGTGTAGTCCCAATGTCTATACAATAAATTGGAGTCATCATACACATTTTATTTTTCGTTACCACTCTGACAAATAATCTATTCCTATGTGTGGATAATGGCTTCCTTGAACAACTCATTTAATTCCCTTTTGCCCTTTCTTAGAAACACAATGTTTGACTTTCACCACTCACGAGCAAATATGTGTCTTGTGTTCCACAGTGAAGCAAACTAACTTGAAGGTAAACTTCGATGTCCATGATATCATGACCCTAAATACTTATAAACATGGGAAGTATAGACAACGCAAAGGAAAAGTAGTCAGACTTTAATGGGCCACACAACGCATCTTCATGTCTTCATGTCTTGGGATTCTGAAGAGATGAAGTACTTCCCAGCAGTGCTTTGTGCAGAATACTATTCATTGGTTATTGTTGGAGAATGAAATGGAATAATTTTATTTATTTATGTACTTATTTATTTATTTCTATTTTGTCTTTCATGATAACTAAATGCACCTGGCTCTACTTATGCAGAAAAGGGGAGGAAAAATTAACTCGTGTAACAAAAAAGTAATGCTTAAAACTTGAGTAAAACCTCAAATGCTAAAATCTAAAAAAAATGCTGTATATGTGGTATATGAAGATTTTATTGGCATCCACTTAGAATGACCTGAATAATTCATTGGTACGTTTCTGCTTGTCAGCAATGCATTCTGGTACACCCATAATAAAGCCTTAGTGTCCTCATTGGAAATGCTAGTAGGAGTAAAAGTGTCTCTCTCATATTAAATATATTGGATGTTATAAAAAACTGAGAGTTTCACAGAGTGGTTATAAATTATGAGTTAGGAAATGCAGACAGTAGATGACAAATGAAAATCAGTGGTAAATTCTACAGCAAATAAGGATAAGGACAAGAGTAAACATTTTACTATCTCTAGGCAAAAAAGGACTTGTCTTTGATTTAGACAGGTACCTAAGAAGAGAGAGCAACGTTTCAGGAACCAGATATGTTTGAATAAATACTAATTTAGTGCTTCCAGAAACACTCTCAATGATGTTTTCACAGTTGACTGCCTTCTACTTCAAGATTCTCAGTAGTAGGTATCAAAGACCAAAGACTCATGATTTATATTCAAGGTATTTAATGAAAAGGACCTAAATGCAAGAGGAAGACTTATTTGGATTCCAGAATCCTGAGCTACAAAACACTGTGGTGAGGAAAGATGTGGGGGAGTGTGAATTCACGTGCAACTGCCACTCTGTGTCTAGTACCAACCACATTCCCTGTTAATGGTCTGTTTTTTAGCCATGATACAGGTCCCTTCAATCATCATTTTATGCATGCCATGCCTGGGTGTGGCCACATGGGCAACTTAATAGCAATGAATCGATAATGAACATGCACTGCAGTCAAGAGTCTCCCCTTTCTGATCTTCATCCATTCTTTAGGGAGCTCAGGACCAAGTTCTGGATCAGAGAGTGGGGGTTCAAGTCAAGAAAAATGGTATGTAGTTAGTCTATTTCCCTTCAGATCTCAGACCTACAGTTTCTTTTTTGATTACAAAAATTAAATAATTCTCAAGGAATCTGGCATTCAGGGATTTAAAAAGAATTAGTGAAGTAATTTTCTGAGTAAGTGCTGCCAATGTATAAGATGTTTCACAACACTGCTGATGTTCAGATAATGAAAAAAAAAGCTGCACGAACTGAAGAGCTGATGTCCCTGTCAGCAGCACTGTTTGTTTGTTGCTTAAGTCTGTTGTCACAACAGAACCATTACAGAAAGAGGAAAAGTTGCAACATAATATTATACAGTTTGGCTGTGGCTTTGTTTTTGGTTTTGTTTTCTGAAGGCCTAGTTTCATCAAAACTACCTATTATCAATTTTTGTGTTTTGTTCAATATAGATGGTCTTTACACAACTAGATGGCTATAGATAGATTAGGAAATAGAGCAAGTGATACTTCACAACCTGCAGCTTTCTCTCAGGCAGCTGAAACTGTAAAATCAAGTGGAGCTGCAAGATAGTGTGGAAAGATTAAACAAAATTATTACCATTATCCACTGTCTTTTGGTTACATATGCCTCAAAATAATAAAAGCAAAAAAATATGTAACAACATAATCCACTAAACTTTTAAAACATGATAGAAGATGGCTTCAGTTGTGATCACTTTCAGTATTCAATTTAATTCTCTTCTGATACAGTCTGTAAGGCTGCAGCAGTCTGACTTGACAGACACTATTGGGAAGAATAGATTTTCAAGACTATTCAACTATAAAAAATATAGCGTTTTTGTCAAATGTTACAAGTAGCAGATCTGAAAATACTTTTGCTATCATAACACTTTAGATCATGAAGTCGATGCTCAATTTTAAGTTACTTTTCCTAGTTAAACTGTGGGAAAAAAGCTTGGTAAATGTATTCAAAGTATTTTCTAAATAAAGGATATATGATAACGTAGTTATAGTAGAATTCAATTCTGCAAAATCAAGTTAATTATAGAGCAACTTACCATTTACTAGATATCAATTTAGTTTAAAAAAACCCCAAAAAATTACAAAACCAATGCAACCGAGTACATAGAACTCATTAGAGACTTACAAAGATGCAATTTGCACAGTCTTTTCTTTTTTATTGCTTCAGCGTCCTGGAATATATTGGAAAATAAATAAATTTCCACCTAGAGAAGAACTAAATGAATCTTAGGTCCATGGAATTGTGTAAGGTCCATGGAATTGTGTAAGGTCCATGGAATTGTATAAAGCTATAATATTTTTGTTCTGAATTACTGTGCAAGTGAAATGAAAAGGACAATCATATTAAAGAACTACAGTAGAGCCCACAGATAAAACACTTAAAAGAAAATTTTGACTTTTCGAGGGCATTCTAAGCAAAATTACTAGAAATTTCAGCATCTGAGTTTTTCAAAACAGTGATTTGCTGTGAAATTTAGGAAAAAAGAGAGTGGCGTTCTTTATATCCATCACAGCCCTGAGGAAGGGTAACAGTGTAATTTCATGGAAAAAAAATGACAAAAGACATTTTCAGGTATGGTGGGTCTGGCTGAGCTGGAATTTATTTCCCCATAGCAGCTCTGCATTGGTAGCTAGAGGAGTGTTGATAACTCATCCATGTTTTGGCTACTGCTGAGCACAGCACTGTAACATTTCATTGAGGGCAAGAACCTGGAGGGTGACACAAGTAGGCCATCTGGCCCACACTGACCAAGGGGATATTCCATACCATATGATGTCAACCCAGACATAAAAGCTGAGGCAAGGAGCAGGACTGTAGGCACTCATTGTCTCTGTTGACTGCCTGCTGACAACCGATACAGGTGCTGCAGCCCTGCTTCTCAGAGAAGTGGCCAATAGGTGCTTATAGGAATTAGAGATTAACTGCTGGCTTCTGCTTTGTGCGCACGCACGCTGCTTTTCCTTTGTTTTTTGCATAAATATAAACTACCTTATCACAACATATGTTTTCTCTTGTTTTCTTTTCCCACCTTACTCTCTCCCCTGTCTGGCTAGGAAGGGGAGGCATAGAGCATTCAGCCAAGGTGAACCCACCACACCAGGTTTTGCTGGCACTCTGTGATTGAAACCATCCATCCCTGATATACAAGGAACGATTCAGGGTCTGGTATGCAGCAAAGAGAAAAGATTTTTTTTCATAGCTAAAATAATTTTATATTTAATTTTCTTTCCCCCAAAGCAGTTGCAAAAGATGGTGAAATGCTGCAAGAAGTCATTTTACCTCTCTGGAGAGCAAGATGTGCATTGACAGTTAGAATATGTCAAGCAACAAATAAGGAAAGAGTGACACTCTCTTAAGTCTGACAAAGTTTAGGGCGAAGTGCTGTGGTTCTCAGCGACATGCACAACACATTGTCTACACTTGGCATCCTGTCTGTTCTCCTTTCTGACACACTTGCCTGCTCATGGGAAGCAGTGAATTAATTCCTTGTTTTTCTTTGTTCGTGTGCATGGTTTTTTACTTTTCCTCTTAAACTGTCTTTATCTCAACCCACAAACTTTCCAGCTTTCACCTTTCTGATTCTTGATTCTCTCCATAATGCTATTGGCAGGGAAGTGAGTGGGTAAACTACTGACTGCACGGTGCTTGGTTGCTGGTTGAGGTTAAACCATGACTACCTGACGTGGTAGGAAAAGAATTTTAAAAAAGTTACTAATCAAAGTTATCTCAAAAAAACTTTGCTTAGCCAACGAAACAACAGTTATTTTGAATTCTAAATAGCTAATTTTGGACCATCATCCCATTACTTCAATGTAAGAACAAAACATTGGAATAGCAAGGAGGGATGTGTGTTAGTGTTTTTGTCTAGCAATGGATGCAGGGGATTTCTTTAATGTAATTACAATCAATTCGGTCTGTGTACTGGCTTCTCTTTTCTTCAGGTAAGTGTTTCTTTCCATTATTTGGAAACTAATCTGAAATCTCTCAATTTCCAGCTGTTGTTTTGCTCCCTCTTTTGGTTTACAAACTTAACTGTCAGATGTCTTCTTCCGATCTCTGTTGTGTTATACCCCTAGAGCAGAGGTATCAGAACTGACATAATCCCTGTAATTTTAGCTTAGTGTCTTAATGTAAACTGGACTTTTTCTACAGTTGAAATAAATATCCTGGTCTATGAACTGCAGGAGCTAAGTCTGATTAGAATTCTGCTCTGAAACCATAAATTATTCAAAATGTGATGAATGATTTTTAAAATACCTGGATGACCAAGTGAGAATGGCAGTGGTTGATTATATACTGTAGACACAATGTTATGGGTATTGGAAAGCCATAAGTGTTCAGGTATAAAATAGAAATATCAGACATTGTGTGAATCTTATTACTTTACTTTCAATTACCTGCAGCATATAATAGTCTGCTTGGAGAGCTGGCAAATAGATCTGTTTGGAATGAAAATGTATTCTAGTAATGTTTCCTCAATGACCTTTACATGCAACCATTAATCATCTCTCTGAATTGCTCTTTTGGGAGATAAAAGAATTTTCTCTGTGCACACCCTGATTTCATCTCCATGCTTTAAATAGCTTTTGCTTTTCTTTTCTGGATGTTGCTTAAAAAGATGCTGAAAAACTATGTGACCACTGTATTTCTCATATGTTTTCAAGCTGAATTCTCAGGAAAATTTTCTGTCTAGAGTTATAGAAGAAGCTATTGGCAAAACTTCATACATCTAATAAAACCCAAAATGCAAATGTTGCTGTCTGTGAAAACCTCTGATTCTATGTGTCATGGATTCTCTTTGGGTTTAATTGATAAATCATCAGTGAGAAGTCTATTTCTGTGGGAAAAGACCTAATACTACTTGTCAAGACACTTTTCCAACGTGACTTACTTTAAATACTGTGCTACTGCTGTTCTTCAGCAGTGCTCTGGCCTCATTGTATGAGGGTAGAGAAATGAAAAAGACTCTATTCAATGCATAGGAGTCATTCAAAACATAATTTTAAAATTAATGTATAAATAATAACAAACTGGAAAAGTACCCTAGCTTGTTTAATGTCACATCTCATTAATGTGAGAGAGTTACAGTTTTAGTAAACTACCAGGCTATGAAGTTTGTACTTGGAATTTGTGAAGTTGGAGCCTAAAGGTATCAAATTTAAGAAAAGAAGTAAACCTCTCTGCAATAAAAAATATGATCCTTTATATGGAACAAATTTACTTTCTTTTCTTAAGACCCATTGCACTTTTTGGAGCTGTGGGTTTTCAGTGAAGTGCTGGCTGTGCAGTTTTTACTTCTATAAATAATTCTATTTAGCACTTTGGTTCTTAAATTTTAACACTTTACATTAAAATTCATTGTACTTCTGGAGATGTGGTGTAAGACTAATGTATTGATTGTTTCTTGTTTCCATGCTTTAAGACGGAGTATATATTCCTGTTCTTTCCAGCAAGTCTCATTACTTCTAAACTATTTTAGGCTTCAGATTATTTTTCTACTATAGAAGCAATTTTTTGAAGCATAAAAAAAGAGTATATGGTCAATATTTATAAAGTTGATATCAACGGCAGACTTAGTTGTTGAAATACAGAATTAGCAGACAAGCAAGCAGGAGTTTTCCTCTTTCAGCACAAAGAATTCTTGCATATACCATGTTAAGTGCACTCTAAATAGAGGGGCAAATAGAAGATAAATGATTTGCAATATCTTTTTCTCCTGCTTTTTCTTTTTTTTTTTTTCCCGGTTGGTTTGGATAGCAGACAGAAAAAAAGACTTGTGTAAGTTTTAATTGTGACTGACTTTCAAATATTACAGAAGCTATTAAGAATAAAAAGAGAGTATAAATAGACTTCATACAAGTTACGAGAAGGTATAGGGTTGGTAATACTCATTTCAGAAGGAAGCAGAAACTGAACTATGTTTTAACTAAGCTTAAAGGAACTATATTGATACAACTGAGAACAGAGAAAGCCTTTCTTCTCACAGGCTCCTGAATTCCCAGATTAACTGTATTCTTTTGTCACTAGATAAAATCTCTCATAAATGTGAATTGGACCACAGTGTTCCTGGAAAAAGCTGTACCAGACTTCGTTCATCCATTACAGGTGAACTGCATCCTTAGGGTGCAGGCAGCTGTGATTATTCAGTGCTAAGAAGGAATAAAAATGTTCCTGACTCATTTCCCCTTCTTCCTTCCCAAGGGTATACAGGTGCATTAAGAGATTTTTCTGATTCAGTGTAGTGCTACGCCACTTTTTTTTCCTTCTCTCTCTTGGTCTAATGGAGTTCAGTACTACCTGTACTACCTCTCAGTGGAATTCTGCACACCCTTTTATAACATGTTTCCAACTGGTTTTTTTGGGGTTTTTTTGTTGTTTGTTTGTTTGTTTTTCAGCAGAAACCAGACTATCCAAAGCCTATACTAAACCTGAAATATTTCTGTGTGCATGATTTCCTTTTTTCCAACGTTTCCTTCTCTTTATATGATACTAATCTATCTAGACTCAATTTGCAGCAAGCACCCACCAAACTCCATGTTAGACAGTTGTCAGATGAGTTGTCTTTTTTTTTGGTGTTTTAAAGTAGGTATCTTTCTTCTGAAAACAATTGAATACGGCATACAAACATGCAAGAAATATACTGTCTTACACACAGATTGAAAACTCAGCTTTTTCTATATGTTGTCATGTACTAATACTGGGGATGGCACAAATATTTCATGTTCTCATTTTGTTAGTTAGATCAGATTCTTCTGTTAGAACAAATTCCAACTGCTTTCAAAAAAAGTGGTTTTTTTCCTTCGATAATCCATAATAATAATGATGGAGTATTTATTCTAGATTTATTATGTCTGATTTACTGAAAGTGGGGTTTATATGATGTTCCTAGAAATATGGAAAAGATGGCATGAATTTACGGTTTAAATTGTAGTGGTCCACGTATGGACTCAGTACAAATGCATTCAAATGAAATCATCTTTGCCGATTCATGGTCATAAACAGTGGCTGACCTCTGAGCTGAAAACTATTTGTGGAAATGTAAGGAGAAAAGAGTTCATGAGGTTGGCATTATCCCTAGAAACTTGGTCACATACAGTCCATTCACGTATGTATATCTTACAGTGACTCACTGCTGCACTCATCTCCAGGTGTTGATGTAGACTTTCAAAATGACCACGGTGGGTCTCCAATTCAAGATTTTTGTAGAGGTAATTTATGTCACCAGCCAAGGAGACATTGCCGGTTATTAAAGCGAGGTAAAAAACTGAGCCCCTTGCTGCAAAGCTCATTATAAAGAGCTTTTTAGCCTCTAGGTGACACTGTGTACCTAATACTGTACTCGGTCTTCAAGCCAGAAATGCTGGTCCATCTATCCCTTTCCTTCTCATTGTAATTAAGAGTTCTATCTGTTTCGAATAAGCAATCACAACCCCAAAAGAAGTAAATAGGAGACTTCTGTTGTTATTCAAAACAATCTGAAAACAAAAAAGGTAAATCTGAAAGATTAAACTCAGTGGTGCTATCATCATGGCTATTTGAATACTTATTTACAGCTTGATCACCACATTTTGGATTCATGCAGTAATTCCTGTTTCAGCTGACATTTCCTCACAATGTCTGGAATGATGTGAGCCCAGAGAGAAGGTTCTCCAGCTTTTTTCTTCTTGAATGCATGTTTATGGTCAGGTTTTAAAAAATTAACTTTGAGCCAAAAGCTGGCATATAGGAGTAAAGACTATGTGTAAATATTAAAAATTCATATTGAACACAGATGAGTTGGGGGATTTTGCTTTTGGATTTCATGCATTTGTTTTTCCTAAACTACTGGTCGAGTATAAAGAAAAAGAAAAACAAACCCAAACAGCCAAGCAACCAAAAAACCTCAATGTAAACCTTTTTTGGTGGAATTTGAGTGTCTAGTTCACAAGAATTTTTATTTTTCCCTCATGCTTTGAAGAGGCTGTCTTCAAAGCTGTCTTCAAAGCCTTGCACTAGGGCTGCTGCTTTGTACTTAACTTGTCAGTTATATCTGACAGAGATGAATTGCAGAGGGCAGCATTTAGGACTATCATTCAAATGTGGTACAAGCAGGATAAGTCCTTACATCATCACATTTCAATGATATCACAGAGATGCAAGTGGTAGTCCCTTCTGTGAAGAGCAAAACAACAATAAATGGAAGAGCAATAACTCTTAACTGGAAAAAACCTTACAGAAATAGTATGTTATATCAGTTTGGTTCATGTAAAATAATGTTACAGAATCAATTTTGAGATAGTGATTATCAGTTTTCTAAGAAAACGGAAGCTTAAGCAATCATTTGCTTCAAGTTGCAACAGCTGTAGTTTTATCAGGGGAACTAACACATCTTATATCTCTCCCTGTCTTTAAGCTAGTTGGTATAGTAGGCATGCTCCTGGATATATGATGATACGGAAACATCATACAATTGCAGTTGCTTAATCCAAGCACAGTTTATATGTACCCAGAAGGTGTGTGATAGAAAACTTCACAGCTGACTTAAACTTGTTTGTGTGTGAGAGAAAGAATATATGGTGACAGGTAGTTTAGTCACTAGTTTGTGGGTGATGGGAAATGGAAATCTAATCATCTTGTCAGAAACCCTTTGAGCTTCTGCAGGTTTTGCATGGGAAGGGCTTCACAGTACCTGGCTTGTAACTAAGTTTGAATGTAATACCTAGAATTTTTTGTACGAATGGAAAGTAGCAGTTTCTCCCTGAGTGAAAGAAAAGAATTGAGCTTTCATTCTATAGTAATGAATACAGTAGGTATATGACTGTGATACAATTATAGTTTACATAAAATCCCTCCTCTCAAGTTGAGGTGTATGTTCACTGCTTATTTAGCTTCTTAGATAAGAGCAGCAGCTTTTTAATTGAAGAGGAAATACTTTGATTTTTTCCTGCAATGCTTTATAAAACCTTTTTTTCTTTATTTTTGTTTTTTTTTGGTTTGGTTTTTTTTTGTTGTTGTTTTTTTTTTTTTACTATCTATATACTATTTCTATGTCAAATGACCTTGATTTACCTAGGAGAGTTTTCTAATTTTTGTATACTGGTACCAAGAGGTAAGAGAAAGGTTGTTGGAAATGATGTCTAACTTCTACAAAATCTCATATTAATAAGTATTATTTAATATCTTATTGAACAATTGGAAAAAGACAGCAGATTTTGAATTGAATGCCTGAATGGTACTAAGCCAAGAGCCACTGAAAATAACACTAAGGACAAAATATAATAAAAAGGATTTGGAGAGATTAGACAGGTAGGCAGCAAAACAACAAAATAAGATTCATCTCTTGAAAATGCAGACTGTGGGAAAGTGGAGCAATCTCAGTGGAAGGCAGTAACTTCAAGAACTATGGTGACAAATGAGATTTGTGGCCGATAAGGGGCAGTAAATTAAATACAACCTCACAGTGAGATAAGTAGGCCTCCCTAGGAGGTGCTGCCATATTTTGCAATGTCATGGTGTAGGACAATAATAAGTCTATAGATCTCTCTTGCATTTCAAGTGAGGCTAGAAATTTGAATGCATTTAAATTGAGCCTCGAATAGGAAGGGGCACAAAATTACCAGTTTTTCTTATAGTGAGTGATATATCCTTGTAAAAATACCTTATAACTCTTAAGAAGTACTTTTTTTTCTCGTCCCTTCTTGATCTTTTTGAGCAATGAAAGTAGGGAAGAGAGCAACCTCATTGGATGTAATCTTTTTCCCCAGTCATGTCATCTTAAATTTGTCACTCTTCCTTCAGTTATGTTTTTAATTTTACTACAGAGTCAGTGGCTATCAGCACTTCTAGTTCTAGCCCTGTCAGACCTGTATAGTTCATAGTTATGGCTTCTTCTTAGGACATAATGTTTTACCTGATTACACTTCTCTTGTCCCCTGTGTCTCTGCAGCACTTGGAGTTTGAATGCCAATGCCAGATGGTTGGTGCCCGCTAAGCCTGCGGTAAGAAAGGTCCTGCCCCACGAAAGGCAGTCTCAATGCCTCCATTGCTTCACAGGACAGAAAGGCTGCACCTCTAAGGATGGGTTGGTACCTGTACACGTGATGGAGAAGAGCTGGGGTGGGAAAGAGGGATCCTGGCTCTTCCTTTCAGCAACAAGTCTATTTACTTTAGAGGATATTTATATTCCTTGGTCTCTATTTTTGTTGTTACTTTTCTTGGTTTTGCAGCTTACTACTTTTTCAGGAATAGTCACAGGTTTATAAAAGGATGTAATTTTATGTTGAGCTTGCCTAACTCCTTTTATTGTCTGTTAACAGTAAAACCTTACAATTTTGAGGAAAATTTGTTCCCTTTTCAAGTTCCTACTCTCACAAATTGTAAGTTGTGTCCTACATAAAGTCACATAGAAGTCTTAAGTGTCATTTTATACAAGAATAAGGGGAAATTGATAGGTTTTTGCTATCAATTGTGTATATTGTGAAGCCAAATGTGCTTTAAAAATGTCCAGTCATTAAAAATTGAATAATGCTTAGGCTGTGCATAAAAGTTGTGTACTATATTTCTTGATGCTACTGTTAAATGAAAGTTGTTACACTGTTTTAGTTTGTCTGTTGGAAAACCCTTGACCTCTTCATTCATACAGTTATGAAAAAGAAAAAAAAAAAAAAAGGAAAAAAGAAAAAAAGATAACCAGCAAAGTAGTTCTTGACTTGTAGCTTTTGTATGAGATGTATTTTTGCTAAGCTTGTGTAAGGCATAAAATAAAGTAGCTTTCTGATTGAATTTTCTATTTAAAAAGTGAGCATAGTAAGTAACAAAAAGGCCTCTGAGATTTCTGTAGTCCTGGGAAGGGTTTTAGCTGCTGAGATTGCTCTGCATTTTGTGAGCACTGAGACTTTCTTACAAAATATTAGTCTGAATTTGTTTTTCTTAAGAAATAAATTTTGTCTTTAAAAATTATAAAATGATGAAGCTTTTTGAAAACTTTTTTTTTAATATACCTATTTTTAAACAAACATGAGTTTTATCTCAGGTGTTGGCACAAAAAATTTTCTAGGGTCAAATCTGAATTATTTATACAAACTATTATTTGTACAAACTACCTACTTTATCAATATTACGTATGTGTTACAGTTATTACTGTTTTGAATTCTGATTTTGAGCTTCCTTTTAACTGATTTTGGGATTTTATCAGTAAGCACAAATATAAACTTAATTTAATTTAAACTGCATGGTTTCATACTACTTTCTTCTTTTACTTTGGTTACTGATTTCAATATAGAAAAAATATTTTTGTTAATGCTTTCCTGACAAGGAATTTTTTATTTGCCTATAAAATGAGATTTGCCTTTGAAGAAAATGTGACATATTACTGTAATATCTTACCCACTTTCATTTTTCAAACTGTGTTTTTCTCATGCTCTGAATTCATTAACATGATGGTCTCCTTTTGAATATTTTTATAAAATGTTAAGAAAACTGAACCAAGGCTATATGCAGGCCACATTTTTTTTCTGACCTTCCCTTTCTTTTATCACTTTTGTCAGGCAGTACATCTTTATAATTTTACATTAATCTTGTTCTTTAGTTTCCAATCTCTTCAATAAAAACAAATAGTACAGTTAGAATATAATTTTCAAACAAGTGAAATTCTGAAAATGCTCCATGGTATACTCAATGTCAGTCTTCCAATTTGTTGCACATTTGGATATCTGCTGGTCAAGTTAACAGAGTAAATATAGCAGATAGCTGTAAGAAGTCATCATCCTCTGTAAAGGGGGTCTATTTACCTAGTCAGACAAAGCATACATTTTGCAAGGTAAGTTGAAGTAGGAATATTGGGAGTTGAGAGTCTCAGGTCATACTCTGTGTTCTACTGCAAAAGCTTTTTAATAGTGAAGTATTTCTCCATCCCTACCTCTTATCTGCTACTCAGTGATGGGAACGGTGTGCGCAGTCCCCACACCAAACACCCATCTGCTCTACATACAGTTTCCTTATACAGTATTTTCATCATCTTGTCTATTATGATAATCTCAAATTTTTCCTGTCTGTTTTCTCACAATCTCCACCCGTGTTATTCTCTCACTATCCTAATCCAGTTATTGTGCTACTGCCAGGGTGGATAGCATCTTTTTTCCTAGTTCTGCACCTATGCTATATTTACCCCTCAATGGCAGAGATTAATTCTCTTTAACTGAATCTTATGAAGCACCATGGTCAATGCATACTGTTGACAGTTTTCCAGAGAGCCTGTAATGGGTACTCTTTGTTTTACTTTGTATTTTCACTACTGTGTTATAAAACTTTAAGAGAAGAGTGACCATATTGTCCTGAAATGCCCGGTGGCAAGGAAATTACATGGCATCCTCTGGCTTCTAGGGAGCTTCCTGTCCATCATCTTCTGTTGTCTGGCCCTGCGCTTCTACCTCTGTGCAGAGATTGCCCTCTGTGTCTTTTCTACCTGCTACTCTTGTGGCACCTTGGGAGCTTTTCTACCTGCAACATTCTTGGCTGCTCCCCAGAAAATGAACAATGTTGTTTGCTCTTCAGGAAATCACAGATTTTACTGAAGCAAAGCTTAGCAGCAAGTACTCAACTGCAAGGACATGTTGGCCCCAGGGAGAACTGATTCTAAACCTGCCTCACTTCCCCATATTTTCTCACAGTGTTACTTTGAAGTCTCCATACTTAAAATGTAAGTGTGCTAGAACTATGATTTACATCTTAACGAAATCTGGATTTTTGGGTTGTACATGAGGAAAGACCTGTAAAAAGAAGCCCTACATAGGCTTGCTTTACAGCTTTGACTGACTTAATGTCCCAGTACAGAGTCAAAATACTGCACTATGCATGTGGAAATAAAAACTTTCAATGATTGGTAGCTGTGACAGACTTTGTACGATCAATCATGTGCCTCTTTGAGAGGAGAAGTGCTGATGCTAAAATTAAGTCTCCCTTGTGGAGTGTGAAGCGACCACTCTTAGCAAACTTAGCTCTCATTCTGAGAGCTGGATAGAACAAGACAAATATGTTTTCATCTGGACTGTATTCTGCAATGTGCCATGGTGTTTTCCAGGGAAGCCGGAGTCTAAGGAACTCTTTGATATTGACGTCTCTTCTGTTCCTGTCCCTTTTGATTACCCTTTTCCTTTGCATGGAAATCAAGGCATTGAGATAGGGGGAGAAATCAGCACTTTGTTGCTGTTTCATCTTGAGTTATAGTCATTATGTGGGTATGATGTGACAGGAGAGGAAATTAAGGCAGGCATCTTGGTATGGAAAATTTTGTCTCAGGTGGCTTAATTTACCAAGGTTAAAGCCTCCTAAGGTATGGTCTTATCAATAAGAGAGTAACAGTGCTCCAATGGTCGACATTTTTACCTGCCTTCTCTTTACCTATTTACAACCCCTGGGTGGGTATAAACTCTGTAGCTAATCCAAGCAGAAGCTTCAACACATGCTTTTTAGGCATGTGAGTAATCCAACATCGATTTTGGTGAGACTAAAAACAACTGAATACTTTTCTGGACTGGAGCCTGAGGTCTCACTGAAGTGACTCTGTACTGCACACAAATATTGATCCTTATCAAATGGACATACAAGAGAACATAAAAAGGCACTTGGAGAACGGAGATGAAGGGTTAATTTTCTTATTTCAACTGTTCTCCTCAGTAACTTTGTTTCCTTGGTATTACTGTCCAGATGCTCTTTCCTTATTTATGAAATGATGTTATAAATAATATCTTGACAGTCATTTCTGGAATTTGAATCAAAAAGACTGGAATTGAATAGGTTGAGAACTCTTATCTTCCAATGTAAGGAATTTTTAGATTCTGAAAAAACGTGTCATGAAACTAGTACTTTTTGTGATAAAGTATTCTTATTTTTTTATTAATGATCCAATTTTCTGGTATTCTGGTGTTCTATTGACTGCCTGCCGAGGGAAAAAAAAAGTGATTTTGTGAAGAAAAACAAAGAAAAATACCACAAAACAGAGTGGAAAAAACCCCATCCAACCAAACAAAAACCCCACACTGTCAAACAACAAAAGAGGATTCCAGTGCCAATTAGGACTTCACTGGCAGAAGAAAGCTGTAAAGGGTTAGCATCATCTACCCATGCTTATAAGCTGGAAGGTAAAAAAATCACTTTTAAAAGAACTTTCATAAATTAGCAAGATTCGGTATAAATTGTAATCAGGCATCTTGTCAATCAGGAAATAATTATGATGAATTGGCTTAATTGAAAGCAGCTTTTTTTTGCCTTATTTTTCTGTGGTGAATATGAATTATATGCCAATAACTCTAAAACACGTAGCCAACAATTTAACCTTCTAGCACAGGTTAATATGTCTAAAACTAATTAGCTTACTTCAAAGAACGGTAAAGGTTGTAAGTCAATAATCTCTTAATTCTTAATGTAACACATACATAATATTTCCATTAGAGAGGTAAGTAATAATGAGGTCATAATATCTTTGTATCAATTTGCAATATTTTCTTTATATTGCAAGTGTAAATCCAGAGGTACTGCCACATGATCATCTCATTAACTGAAGATCGAGTTTTGAACTATCAAATTCAGTTGAAGAAACTTCCACTTAATCCAGAAAAGCAAAGATTTTTCTCAGTATATTTAATTTAATTGTGGCTATATGTATATCGTAATAATTTAAACAGTCATCCCTAAGCAGAAAGATTTCTTGTTGGTGCAAGTTCCTCTAATACAGAGCTACTCCGAATTCTGCACAGACATGGTATTAATAAGCTTTTACCACTTTACATGGAGTACTTAATCAGTTTAAATAAAAGAATTTTGTCTTATAGAGAAAATTCAGGTATTAGAAATTAGCTTAATTTACACTACATGGTTTAGATAAAGGTGTACCTGTTTATGTCAACTGAGGATCTAGAACTAGATTGAATTTTCCTCTCCCTATATCCACATCATTTAATAGAAAATCTTTATAGCAAGAAAAACTATAAATGCTTCTACATTCCATAAATAACAGGGTAAAAAAAAGTGTAAACGTTGTAAAAAACAAATAGAAAGTACAAACCCATTTATCCCCACGTGATTTATTTAGTAAAAGAGAAACAAAAACTTTCTATACATAAAATCCCAGGTTTTGCTGCGATCTGTGACATCCAGTGCAATTTACGGTGTGGTTGTGTTATTTTTATTCCCTCTTTATAGACTACAGTTCAGTTAATAAAGTCTGAAAAAACTTCAATTAGAAAAACCTTCAAAATAATTACATAGCTACAGTGTATAGTTTCATTGCAATCACTTTGAGTGTCTTGGTTTTTAGTCACAGAATGAAAGGGGAAAAAAAATATCATGATATGGCTGTTACTGATACCTTCTCTCCTGGGGGTTCTGGTGACTTAGAGTTATCAAAAATACTTATTGATAAGGTGCAGACAACATATCTGCTACTAAGCTTATCAGACTTCAGCTAACTCCGCTGCATTAGCAGTTACTGTGCACAGCCAGGAGGGGATTAAAGCAGCCTCCTGTTAAATGTGCACCTCTGGGCTGGCTCTGGGGATCTGAACACTACTGTCACCCAAATGACCAGTGTAATATCTTTGTGAAAGGTACTCCTGAGTAGCTCCCCAGGATATGTGGGTTTATTTTAAGTCTTTATAGTTTTCTCTGATCTCAGTGAGGGAAATGGCAATCTCTCTAGGGGAGGAAAAATACTTTTTGGTATGTTTGTATAGCCCTTAGCGCACAGAGTGCTTACATTCCAGTGATATTTGAAGATACATGTACTTGCTGTTATAACAAGTAAAGGAAGTAGTATTAGACTCAAAGGTAATGAAGGCTGTTTACTGCTTATCTCTGAGCCTCATATGGCTGGATTTTCTGATGTCCTGTAAAGGGAGAGCACTGACAGAGATGTTACTGCTCTTGAGACATTCACGTAATGTCTTTCCATGATGGCTTAGAAGGGTGGGCTTCAATTTTTCCTCAAGTTAGCGGTTTTCTTGCCTTCTTCTGTCAAATTGAGGGAAGATGATGTCTTTGGGACCTCATCTGCTTATCTGTTTTGATTGAAATTTGCTAAGAAACTTCAAAGTGGTGAGAGAGACAGTGATATGCATGTGTGTGCACACATGCATGTGTGCCAAGAGTCAGAGGATTCACAGTCTCCAGAGTTTATGCAGCAACCAAATTTATAAGTAAGCTAACATCACTATACCTCTTGTCCTTGAGACAGTAATTTTTTTTTTAATTTCTTTTATCTAAGATGTTGATTTCACATTCACTAGCACACTTGTAAATGACTGCCAGAGAATTTCTGGCTAAAATATATGTAGTATGTTAGAATAACTGTGTCTCATAGTTTTCATGTACTGAAACTATTATCTCCTACCATTTCTGCAATGGGTTTTTAGGTTAGAATCTCTGCAGTTATTTCAAATTTTAGGATATCAACCCAGTTGTTGCTCATTTTCTTTTAAGAGAGAAACTTTGAAGTGTTGTGAGTTTTCCACATTAGAAGGCTTCAAAGCAAAATGTTTAGACTAGCTCATGACTCCTATCTTACAGCCCTAGATATAAAAGCAAACAACAGACTTCACTAGCAAACTACTTTAACTTTGCCTCATGGGGCACAGAGAAAACTGTTGTTCATCTGACCAGTTTAAGGCTATATATAAAATACTAGTTCTTATCTCCAAACAAAAACTTTCTTCATCATTGGTATCTTCCCAGGGTCAGACTGTGATTGAAGACACAAGACATAAAGAAAGGAGGGATGGACAAATAAAAAAGATAAGAAACAAAAGCTAAAAAAGCAATCCTTTCTTGATATCCTCTCTCCAATCTCCTTTCATCTGAAGACCAGGAGAAAAATAGTACACAAATACAGCTCCTAAGGTCACAAACAGTACATTTATTTGGTCTGTGGCATTTAGGTAAAAGCATTAAGAGCCTTAAGAAAGCTTTTCAGATAAATGGTTCAATAAGGTTACGAGGGCATGGGTGAAAGTGGTGAAAAGGCAAAATTCACAGTGAATTCTAACTTCATTTATTTGAAAATCCTTTGTAGGATGCTGTTGCCTTCATATTAGAAGGAGGATGGGCATGTGAAAGAAAATTAAGGCAAGAACACTGTTGGAAGAATCCAGACAGGTAAAGAACTGGAGACAACATTTATCAGGCACAACATTATGTTTTCAGTAAAGATGCCATTGTATTAGCAAGACCTTGCTCTGACTCAAAGCTCCCAGAGATATTTCTGTTGCCATAAGAGTCTCTGGAAATAATAACTGCAACAACAAAAGTACTACTACTAATAAAAAAACCCTGAAGTCAAACTCTGGTTCTACTATCCCAAGAAGCTCAAACAGATGTGAGAGGAAAGAAAAATTAATCCCAAAATCCAATGTGATTAGAAGATTATTTTTTTTTGTTTTCTCAGAGGCAAAAAGTAAGGTTGAGATAAGTGTGCCAGGTCAAGATTCACTTGAATTTATTGAATTGCAATGTATTCTGTAATGTATTGAAAGAATGACAGCCTGCTGAAATTTGAAAGGCATACACTCTCCTTTTGACTGTAAATAGCTCATGTTCACACATGAATGCACATTGAAGGAGAAGATGGAGTGATGACCCATGCAATGCATAGAACCCCCCCAAATCTTCATTCACATTTTAGTCTAGATGTTATATACTAAAAGAAATCTTCTTTTCATTACAGGAAAGTGTTTCATACAATTAAATATGACTCAGAAAAACTAGTCTTTACATATTTTTATCAAAAAAGATCCTTTTAGCATTCACATATATTATTTTTTCTACTTTATTTTGCAGACATAAGATAAGTCATTTTAATTGATTTTGCCCGTGTTGGGGAAAAAAAAAGTCCACAAGATTTGAGTTAGATTAGGTAAGATGGTACAAGAGACAGACTGAAGTTTAGTGATAACTTACCAGGATTACAAGACTGACTTGAGGTTCCCATATAAGCCAACATGTACATTTAAAACAAGAAGAGGATTTTGCATAAAATATGAGTGAAGCTGTACATAAAAATAAAGTGTATTGCGTGTATACAGTTTGTACAGTGCAGACTTGTAGGTACTTCTCTATGTATAAAATGTGAAATGTTGAGGAAATTTGAATATATTTTTCTGTTTATCCAAGTCTGAAAGAAAATAGGCTAAGATTGACTAGAATAGCTCATTTTAGAAAGGATGTTATGATGACATTCATATGAAATGTTTTGGTTTTTTTTTCATTTCACTGGCAGCAAGAAAACATCAAAGGTAAAATTACTTTAGATGAGCAGACACATTATTTTAAATGATCCAAAAATGGTTTTTGCTGTTTTACATGTTTAATGATAAATGATTGTGAATTTAGTTTTAAAGCATTCTGGAAAAGTATATTACATGTTCAGGAAATGTTAAAATGAAGCTTCTCTCCCTACCAGGCCTATGCCCTCCCAAAAACCCAACACATAAACAAACAACAAGAACAACAAAGAAAAAAATTAACAACAACAACAAAATTCAACCATGAAAAATTGGAAGGCTGGACCATCAGAAATGCTGAGTACAATTTGGCAGACTGAACCAGGCTAATTTCTGTAAAACCATATTTATCTTTAGTTGCAAGAGAGTTTTTCTCAGATATTTTTCCTCATGTCTAGTTCGTGCACTTGCAATTATTGAAGGAGGAATCATTTAGTAGATAATTTAGTGCATTTCCTCAATGAAATGAGGAATTGAAGGCACACACAAAAATAAAGAAGCCATAAGCACCACAACAGGAGAATAATTTAAGAGTCGTGTTTTGTTGCGTTGGTGTGTATATACATATCTTAGACCGGGAAACACAAACGAGACAAATTTACTGCCACTGTTCTCCTCTATACTTTAAAGGAGAAATTAATAAGGGAACAGAGAATCTTCATGACAGGTGTCTTTGGAAGGATCACATCTTGGAGGTACTTCTTTTACTAACCAGGAAATATCAGGTTCTTAATCTATAGTGTGTGAGCAATATTTGAAATCAAAATGCATGGGACAAGCTCTGTGTCTGAACACAAGATCATGAAGCACAACTCTTCTATGTACTGAACTCACTCCACCTTTGTGGTGTAACATAATGCCAGACAGTAATTGCTCTTGGGAAATCACGGACTGAAGGCGAAGTGGCCAGTGTGGTAAGTTTGTCAAGGAGTGATGGGTAAAGAGAATATAATATGCTGAGTGTAACCAGGTTTGATTATAGTGCAACAGTTCTGCTGCCCCATTGACTACTAAACTGGAATGAAAGCAGGGTTTACAGCGGCTCTTAGTGGAATCAGGGTCACAGGTGTGACACAGACACATTTTTAACACTGGAGACTGTGTGAAATTTAAAACAAAATATTACTTGGTACTTGGTAATATTTAACATCAAAACAGTCTTCAATGTAATTAATGTGTTGACAGTATCTTCTACGGTCAAAATCTGTTTGGATAAATGAATCAGCTAAACACTAATTCACCCCATCATGGTAGTGTGCTCGGGGCAGTGAAAGACTGATGCCTTCTGCAATGATTACTGACTGGAACAAATTCTTGGGCTTGGGTCTTCTACAGTTAAGACTTCAAGTGAATTTAAGGCTCTAGCAGTAGGTTCTGTTTGGGCACAGTATGTTGTGTTCACACAGTCATGGTATTCATTAGAGGAGCTTATCATGGCAATGTGTTTGACAGTCTGGCATGTCAGAGCACCACCAAGAAAATAATTTCATTAAAAAACTCAGATGAGAATGACCTGCTGGTAAAAGTGAAGTGTGAGCAGAGAAGAAACTATAATGGAGTTGCACAGTGAGAAAGAGCAAGCATCTTTTTGAACCAGAAGTCAGATGGTGGGTGATGAATATTGCTGTAGATACCTGACGATGCTGATAGCATGAATTTTTATAATCTTGTGCTTACATGGAGTTGCTATAATATTATCTGGAGATGTGTTGAGCTTTGAACTGATTTTCTGTGTTTTATTTCATTTTATGTCTTACAGATCTGCTTTTAACTGGCAGAAACAGGGTAGTGTTAGTATTTGCTCCATTTGGTAGGGTAGAAAAAAAAAGGCGTGTTCAGTGATATGAGGAGAGTTGAGCTTCATTTCAGGATGATGTGTCAGTGCTTATGATGGTGATCTAGGATTTGCAAGACTTGGTTTATTCCCCTAACTGGTCAAATGCTCCCCATATAAACAAATCACTATGCCTGATGTTCCATACAGAAATAAATAATGGAGTCAGCATGCTTGGACCAGCTAATTAACCCTGTCTGAGCACAGTACTAATGAGGCTTATCTGACTTATAGTAATAAAGCTAACTGCCATGCCTTATCTGTAACTACCCTTCCTCTGCAGCCCACCTCTTCTGACTAGCAAGCCTATAGAGAGTGGAATGCAAGGGGTTCTTTCTCTTTCTGTAAGTTCTCAGACTCTGGCTTTCCCTTTCTTGAATTATATGGTTTTCCTCATACTCCTCCAGAGCTTTTTCATGCAGACTTCTGGGTGTCTCATTAATCCTTTGCTTTGCAAACCTCCTCTTTACTCTTCTCAAGGTATTCTATCTACCTCATCATCTAAGCATGCTGTCATGTTGGGGGGGAAAAAAAAGGCAGCAGCATATTTTTTATCATAGCTTGTGCATAGTCCAGAGCTGTCTTCTGAAGAGACTACTTACTCATCCAGTTCTTTTGCTGTGGAGTTTAGTGGGGCAGGCACAAGTTAGGAGTACTACAGAGCTGAGCCCCTCTGATGTGTCCAGATAGATGCCAATGCGGCTTGTCAGTGATATGTTCAGAAAGAAGCAGCAGCTCAGACATCATGTGCCAGGGGACTTGCCATAATTGTGGAAGGCTTTTCACAGTTTCGCTATTAGATACTTTGCTGAAATTCCTCCAAAGTCCTGTTTTGAAGTTGGCCAGCTTTGTTCCTCCCTTGTCTGTCTGTGAAAGGAAGAGTTATCTGTTCTATTCTTTTACCACAAGGGAATTACAAAGTTAAGATAAAAAAGAGTTTTGTTATGATGCACAGTTATTTCTTTGCTTGATCTTGGGAAGGTACAGCTTTTTTGCAATGCATAGGTTTTTTGTTATGAATTTGGAACAGCTCAGTTGCTTAAACGTAGCCTATTTTGTAATATACACCCTATTCCACATGTTAAAAAAAAAAAGTGTACTATAGTTTACTGATTGCTGCCAACTGTAATTAGCACTTCTCTACATGCGCACTCCAGTCTTTTTGAAAAGTCAGAGGAATACTATTTGACCTCAAAATGTTCTTGACTTACTTTTTCTTCAAAGATATCTTCTCATAAGACCTTACTCCTCGCATAGTTTCATTATTTACCATAATAATAAAAAAATTGGTCTTTCTGCTATGTTTCTTCCACTATCCTGGAACAAGTTAAAATAACTTATGAATTTTTCCAGCAAGATATCTTTCCTGTTTCATCTTTGAGTACACTTACCTTCTCTTGTTTACCTGCAAGGATCTCACCTTCAACTGTTTTATCATTTACAAAGATACTGTAGGCTCCTTTTGAGAGATGTCCCAGAGTGGCATTCTTTTCTCCCTTGTCATTTTTATTTCTCTGTGTATGTTCATTAGAAAAATATAATTATGATTAATTTTAGGTAACAATGGAATTTAAATAATGTTCCAAAAGTCTGAAGGGATGGCCAGGAGGTAACTAGAGAATTAAACTTCCCAAGGTTCAGCATTATTCAGCTATGAGAATTTTGTTAAGCACAAGCTATCTGCTGAAAAGCTTGTTTATTCCTTTATACAGTGGTAAAATCAATAGAATTGCAGTTTTTTGAAACCACTTAAAATGAAAACAAAGCCTAGAAAAATTAACCTGCTTTCCATTTACACTGTATACTTAATTTTACCTTGAAGGTGTTCGTTACCGATGGTTCTCTATATTTTTAAAAAATTTGAATTGTAAATTTTCATTTTTACTTACGGAAATATTTTTTCTTTTTCCCTAGAAAAAGTATTGTAGCCTATCTACACAGCACAATCACCTCATGCTACTTTATAAGTCCTTGAGCTGATGCTGAGCCATCTAGTCAATCTCTCTGTAGAGCACTAGGAAGAGAAACTTTGCTGTATGTACAGTCACACTAACTTGAGGACTGCACTTATTAGGTGCAGGACTAGCTAATTACATCAGGTGTAGACTTACTGGGATTCAGGCATGCAGTTCTCCACACTTAGCTCCATAAGGGGCTAGCTGAGAGTTCTGCAATTAGCTCTCCATTAAGCACTACATAGCAACTGATCCAGGGAGGTGCTTGTTGATTTATCCAGGAGATTTTTGTATATTTAGAAAGCTAATAAATATAGTCTGTGTTGATTTCGTTTTACTGCTATATTGCACTAAAACTCCACTTATTTCCCACTTTCAATCCTGGATTTCTTTTGTTAGGAATATCACCACAGAATGGACACTGTAGAGCTGAAAGCCTCTAAGATTTGGCATAAGATAGATGATTTCTGCTGTGGTTATGAAGTTGGATAGTCCTTGTGAAAGATCCCAATCTTGGGGTTGTCATTTCTGTTGCATTCCTTCAGTAAATTTGTTCCTGTCAGCCTAGTACTTATAGAAAATATTAATAAAAGCTTCAAAAGCTATTATTTGACCCCAAGCTGCACTTAAGTCTTATTTTGCTGTGTTAAAAATTGAACCATACAACTTTCCTGCTTGTGTGGCTTTTTACATGCATTTTGTTTCAACTGAAAGAGTTATTAACCTTATTATGTTCTGAGTTTCAAGCACTATGTAACATTGCTGAAGTTTTCCAAAGCAGTTGTCTTATTTCAGATTTCTAGTCTGAAATATCTTAAAAAGTTTACACTGATATGTAGGTGTGGTACAAAATCTTAGCCTGGGGAGCTTTCTGTGGGTCTTATGTTAACGTATGTATGCTAGAACCAGAAAGTGACTATGTTTGCCAAGGCCAAATATTCTTCAAGTAGTATATATGTGGATGTTGTAATAGAGCTGGTATGATGGCATATTGTGACTATTGAAGTTACAGAAGAACTGAATTATCTTTCCTTACCTAATTAACAGTGACCAGCTATCCTGTCTTTATTAGCGCTTTTAAGCTGTTTTACCGTGATGTCAACAAAATTAACCTTAACCAAGGGTTACAAAACACTTCCAATAGTGATTTTAGTTCATTCAGTCAGATGTGACATCCCAGTTGGGTAGTGGTAATCAACAACCAAGAAAAGGACAGCTTTTTTAATACTTGCTTAGGCATAATTGAGCTGTGAACCTAGCATATTTTGGAGCAACCGACAGAATGAATAGGTTCTTGTTTGACACATATTTGCTTCACAGTATTAAACCAGTATTTATGGTTTATTACAGTAAAGAAAAAATATTTTTTTGTTGTATGACATGCTACATATATAAGGCTAGAATATAACTGAATTAAAATACCAAAATTTTTAGAAATTATTTGAGGTACACCATTTCACCAATGTGAGGATACTACTTAAAAGATTGTCCTTAAGCTACAGGCTAAATTCTGATTTTCTACTTTTCCTGGACTCAAATGAATAAAAATAGAGGTAGAAGACAGTAATCATACAACAATTTGTCAGAGAATGACTATCAGAAAAATGGTATGATATTTAGTACTCAAGTTTGTAGTGCACATTAGAAGGATTAGAAGAAGGTACAGAGGGAGGGGATAACCTCCCTCTGGGTGGAAATTTGTAGGTAAGGTTTACTGTGCTAATGTCATATTTCAATGTTTCTTTGAAGTAGTAAAATTCTTGATTTTTAGGATTTTGCCTATTAAATATATTGTTACTTATTTTACTGATGTAATGATTAGTTTTATACCAATGCCAAGTATGAACTTGCACTTCTTGGGTAAAAGTAATTTATCTAGGTTTCAGGTTTTTAGAAGATGATGAGTTGGAGAGAAATTCCTCAAAGCCTGTAGCAACACCATGAAATTACATTAACTAAAAGAAACTATAGTAGAATAAGCAGATTTTCTTGTATTTCTAAATTATTAGTCTTAAATTGTTTATTTCTCCCCTTTTTTCTTACACTTTAAGAGAACTGGGAGATGGGGTGCTTGTATGCTAAGAATTGCCTAAGAGAGGAAAATATTAGCTTTGCTTGTGTGCTGATAACCTGATAGGATAATATACCCATGAAAATTACTGTAAGAGATTGGTTGCACTTTAACTTGCGTGTTCCAGGACATGAGAGAGAGGTTGTTTTGCTGAATAAGCTAAACTGGGGATGAAAGGCTGAAAATTTACTTGGAAGTTATAAACTGACTTACGTGCAGCTGTCAGCTGTTCTAGTCACAATACAGACATGGAGCAATAGAGGAAAAAAATCTCTTCTTATATTTTGAAGTTGTCAGTATTGGAAACAATACTGAACTGCTGAACCTGCTAATGCCAAGTTATTACAACAATTTAGAAAACCAGTAATTTAAAATAATTGGCATTTTGTAAGGTAGATTAAATTTCTACTATTTTTCTCATTGCTTACCTGCTGTGGGCTGTCTTTTTTGTTCTTCTTTTTTTTTAATCAAGAAACTTCCAATCTTTCTCCATGTCTGCCTGTCTCTCCTCCTCTCGATCTCACACATACACATCAACACAAAAAGAATATTTGAAAACTACTGGTATTGTCATCAAGCCAAGGAGGCTGCAACACTTCTATTTGTGGCCTGCTCTTCTTTTCACACTAAAGACAGCATTTACGGTAAAAGAGCTGTCTATCAATTTTGCTGTTTCACCTTGTTTCTGAAATGAAATTCCAGTCTCTGGGATGGGTGTCCTCTTTGCAGGGATGTCTGTGAAGGAAACAGAAATGTACCAAAACTCAGTAAGCTGCACAGTAGTTCTGCTTTCAGTGATGGTGGAATCTTCTTTAATACAGAGGGTTTGAGACCTGACTTGGGAAAATTTAGATTAAATTGAGTTAATATTCAGACAGACGTTCATATAAACTCCCTCCCCCAAAAAAAAAAAAAAACAACCTATTTCCACTCTCCCTATCTCTTCAAGAGCACAATCCTGAGAAGATTTAGTTATCTAACAAAGACCACTGAAGTCAATTTATCTCCTATTCAATGCTTTTAAAAAAATTTATGTTTTGTTGTTTACCACTTGCTAAAATATAAGAACACAAATTTGTTTATTTATAAACAAAAAAACCTTTCACCAAACTCCACCTGTAGTCATAAATTTAAGGAAAATATAACATTTAGGTGGGTGAAAAAACCTAGAATCAGAGGCAAACATCTGTGGTTTATTCTTTTGTAAAGGAAGCAGTTGAAATTCTGATATTATACCCCTAATGGAATATAAGTAAGTAATGGAGTTATCTCAGATTTCTGACTGTAACTAAATGTTAACTTTAGCTGTAACAGAAATAAGAGTAATGTGAGATTACACAGACTGAAGGAAGTTTGGATACAGTCCCTAGTCAGTGAAACCACTCTATTATACATATCTGTAATCCAGCACAATTATGGTAGAGTCACATTATTCCTGATCTCCTCTTTACAACTGCAAAACCTAAATCAAATCCCCTGTTTGCAAATTAATTTAAGTTAAAATGTTTCCTCTTTACACCTATTTGAACTGCTGTCTCCAAATAAAGTGAATTTTGAGAGTTCTGACTGTTCTTTTATCTTACAAAAAGTCAGTAAATATTATTTATTAATTTCTTGTGTAGACTGTATATCATTCTGATGGGAATTGTTTTATGCATTTGCTATTAAAATGTATGCAGATTATTTAGAAAAACTAGCATCTAGATAGGCTAGTAAATTATAAATAACGTGCTGTTACCAGCTTCATCTTAAAGTTACTCAACTTTGGCAATGAGAAGAGTGCCAATTTTCTGAGAATCAGATGTCGTGCCAATTGGACCACATCTCTTCTTCCTCAGGTTGAACAGTCTCGTTATGTGCTGTTAACTTAGCTCAATTCTACTAACTGTAATTGACTGAATTTCTGTCCATCTCCCTGCCCCCATCTTTCCCTAGACTGAATACACACAACTTTTGAGAGAACAGGTCTTGACCCAATTGCAAAGGACATGTCATCATTCCTTTCGTTAACACTGGTGAAATGATTTACAAGAACTTGAGTCAGTGAGAGAGATCTCAGAGTCAAGCATTGGGAATTGACATGACTTATGTATGTAGATTAAAACTTTAATCTTTTCAACATTTTAAGTAAGATATGTGAAAATATAAAATTTAGCTAAATACTAATATACAACCATTATATTTGGACTTGACTAATGCTATGCTAATGTGAAATACACTACATATTAATAAAATACTAAGGGAAGGATAATGAACTTTGCAGAGTGGGTGGGTATGAACTAAGTAATATATTAGAAGTGTCTGAGGGCTATCTGAGGGGCATGAAAATTAAAAGGTATGGTTTTAAGAGAATGTTTGAATAACTAATGGGAATAGATGGTTACTGCTTGTTACAGTGAGTAGAGCAGAGACAATAGGGAGGAGCCAAAACTACACTGATCTTTTCAGGATTTATATGTGGATGTTTTAGGGATACCTTGAGATGTCTGGGGGAGGTCCAGTCATAAACATTTGAGGGTGGCGGTTTTGTTCTAGAGGAGTCATATAGGGTGCAAAATGGGAATGGCTGGGGAAATGCCTTAGTGTCAGGAGAAGACAAAATGTCCTTGGCAGGCTCCAGGAGAAAAGTACATGTAACTGAGTAACAATCAGAGCTGGAAGGAGAAATGGGACAAATGTACCCTGTTGACGGTAAAACATACACACAGATAAGAGTGACTAGTGGAAGAAGTGGGCCAGAGAAGTCTGGGCTAATATTAAGCATTTCTCAACTGCTGTCCCAGCTATGACTGCATACACATTCTCCTCCTAGATGTTTTTTGTCTGTCAAAATCAAAATGGAAATAGCCAGATCTGAGCTCTCTGGCATTTTGGGGATGTCAGAAGTGAAAACGCAGGCTAGCAGTATGCCTGTCATTCCATGATAGGAGTCATAAAGGCGGATCAGCCAGCATGTGTGAATACCCTGTGATGTGTCTGAGACCTGGAAATTTTGCTGTTGTTTTCTTACTTCATAGCTTTGTAACTGCTATGCTGTCAGCCTGATGTGGTTTTGAAAATGTCATCATTGTAATTAGTAAAAATAAGTAAAAAGAGATTTATTCAGCTTTGTTATCTACTTATTGTTCATGCACAACATATACCAAACACCTCTAATGCATTAATTTCAGATACTTTTGATCTTGTGCACTCACATGCATGCAAGGAAATGATGGAGTTTCACACTTTTTTTTTTTTTTTTTTTTTTTTTGATTGGGGAAAAAAAAAATCTATTTAGCTATTAAATACCAGAATAATAGCATCATTTTGAAACTGAATGAGCTACACTATCAAACAATGGAAACTTTTAAACAATGGAAACTATGGTAATTTAAACAAATGGGAAGGTTCCATGAGAAACTTGGTATTATACTATTCCTAATCATAAATCTGAAAATCTAAAGAACTCTCTGGAGACCAAAAAAAATAACACTCAAAAGAAAGCCCAGCATTTTGTAAAGTATTATGCCTGTGTTTTCAGAGCCCATAGACATGTATCCAGATTTCAAATGCTTGTCCTGTATAATTTCTTTAGGGATGAAGTGCTAAGCTCCTAAGTCACTAGTACCAGTTACTGCCAGGGAGTCATGATCATTCTCTGCTGTTGCAGATTGGTGATTTACCTCTCCTTAGCTAAATGAAATCATTTATAAACTATCCTAAACAAAAGGCATTATAGAAAGCTGATAATACATGTTATCAAAGCCTTTATATAGGCTTTCAGGCAGATTAACCTCAGATTAATCTGAGGTTAGGTCTCAAAAGTATAAGCTGTCAGGGTCAAATAATGTAATGTTTTTATCCAGCTGCACTGTCCTTCTCTGTTGCTAAATTGTTAATTAATAACTTAGAACGTATGTAGTTTTGAAGCTGATATAAGGCAATATTTTTTAAAATCTTGATTTACTATCATGTGATAACAATAAACAATTGATTTTATAACAGGACAAGGATGTATCATCAGGAATCTCTACATTTTTGCTCTGAAAAAATAATTTGTCATTTTTCAGGAGGTATAAATCAGTAAAGCTTTAAACCATTTTTTATAGTCTGTCAGTGAACACTAGCTGAAGATCTGGCACACTTTTAACTGCAGCAAACTAAAACGTATGGAAAAGACTAAATTCTATAGGCTATATTTCCTGTTTTAAATTTCTTAGAAATTAAAATAATGAAACATAAATTTCTAGATTTTTTAGAAGCCACAGCTAAAATATACAAGGTAGTATATCTTCTTTTTTTATAACACTGGGCTGATTTTTTCAGCAAATATATACTGGTGTTATTAACCTGAAATGAATTTGTGTTTGATTTCTCAAGGCTTTCAGTTTTTATAACTTTTTGTGTCTAAAACAAAGAAGTACTTTTAGTACTTGCTTGTATATCATCTGTTTCTCTTTTTCTTCTATATCTCTGAGCCGCCCTAGCTTTACCTTATTTTTGTTGTAGAATCATTGTTAGAATGTATGCATTGAGTAATTTTGGGTCAATTAGCAAAAGTCTGTGAAAAGACCAGATAATAGATTGAGCATCTTGTCTTTATTTGTACATTGAGTTGAATCTATGTTGAAATCTTTGCTGTCATTGCTCATTTTAGCATAAAACCAACAGAACTACTAGATGGGAAAAAAATGCATCTGACTTACCCAGCACAAAATAATAAGCATATTGATTTTCAAGATTATGTGTTTTAAAGCAATCTGGGACTCACTGGTGGTTATTATAGTTGAGCTGATTTATAAACATGAATCATTCAGGAAAAGTCAGATTTTTCCTATTTTGGGGTATAAAAGTGTGAGGTGGAATTCCTATGAATAATGTTCCTGTATCCATTGGACCTATTCACCCTGAACTCTTTCCATAGTTAATAACCACTGACCTAGTCAACAGCAAATAAACTATGATTTTCCTTACCCCAAAGCAGACTTCTGATACAGGTCTGATGAACCATTACTCAAACAAAGCTATTTCTGATTTTTGTCTTTAAGGAAAACACGATAAATCGGTTGTAGACATTTACCTCAGGTGTTTAAGTTAAGCTTAGCTTTGTAGAATACTGTTCTGTTAGTGGGGTACAATGTGACAAATGTCTTTGTGTTGATACATGTTTTTTCTCTCCCTAAAGTGAAACACTTTTGATGATCAACTGTGTAAATCAGGTTAGGTACTGAAATTCTGCATAATTGAAGCTATGTGGGATCCTTTTTCCATTCACTTACTTTCTGGAAAAAAAAAAGACACTATATGTAATATAGTAATATAGAAAAATGTAATCCCTTTGTACCAAGGTAAATTTCGTGCCATCGTTACAGGATATTTTTTGTCCCTGAGTTAATGAAAAGGATAACCACAGAGCTATTTTTGTCCCATTTTGGCTATCATGAGATCACAACAAGGGAAAGAACTCCTTGAAAAGATGTTTTTAGATCTCTATTTCTGCCTTTATTATGTTGTACTAACAGCAGTTGTTGCATGAAAAAAATGTGTAGGGTTGCAGATGTGTAGGGTTGTAGGATGATTCCCATTGATTTCAATGAGGTTTGGATCAGATATATTCCTAATTTGCATGAAAAAAGTGCAGATTTACAGACATTGTTTAAATATATCTTAAAGAAAGAGTTCCAACATCACTTCAGAGGCGTTACCGAAATTAAACTGTATTTTTTTGTCTTTGAAGGAATGTTGAACACATACCACTCACCCTAAGCAAGTCAAAAGAGTTCAATGAAGGTCCATCTGAAAAGTCATAGTCTTCTGTAAAATTATCACTAAGTGAATGTCCTGTAAGCACAATTAAATTGTACTGTGTTTTAGAATAGAAACTTAGAAATATGGTGGCACACCTTCAGTTTCTGACTTCATTGATATTGTTGTAAATCTTGAATGACAGTATAGCTGTCAGCAGAGACCTTCATTAGTGTAAGTGGGATTTGGGATACTCCATAGAAATTATACTGAGTGGAAACTGCTTAACAGGCTTAATTAAAAAATCAGCTGACAAGTCTGCACTTCTTAGGCTGCAGAATTTGGTGGCAGAAGGCTCACTGAGAAAAACATTTTTATGACCAGAGCACATGGAATATATTAGAAAGAAAAAGGAGTGGCAAAAGGCTTGAATTGCTGAGCACCGTCCATGTTTTTGTTCTCCAGATTGCACAGCAAGCAGGAGTATTACTGAGTTCATGACTGATATCCTAAGGAAAAAAAAACTAGTGAGAAAAGCACTGGTGGGCAAAAAACAAGGAAGCAAGCAAAAAAAAAAAAAAAGGTTACCTTTCCTGAACTTCCTAGACATCTTCTAAAGATGGGGACTCTTGATTTTGGATAGAAGTAGCTACATTTTATGGATTAGATGTATCTTCTCTGTCTCTTTTAAGCTCCTCAATCAGCATTATTTGATTTATTTGATCTTTCTTTTTTTTTTATCTAGTCACCTAGAATTCTGAATTAAACTTATTTATACCACAGTAGAAATTTGTTTGCAGTTCTTTAGGGGCTTTTCTTTTTATTGATGTTGTTATTACCAAGAAAAAAACATCTTTTGCTCAATTCTTATTGAAATGAGCCCTCCCAAACCAACTTAATCATTGCCTTTTTCTTTTCTAGTAACCTCCAAGGTTTTCCCTCTGCCTAGGCTCAAATGTAACACTTGAAAGTATCTTGCTTATTTCAGAGGCATCATTCACCTGTACTTTACAGTTTTGCACATTAACAATAATCAGGATTCTAAGTTAAAATTCCTTGAGAATTTCTATGACCAGCACCAAGTTCTAGCTCTTGAATGATGTTGCATGTGGCTTTGTTTTTTCTGTCTATAAGTTCCTTCAGTTTCTTCCTGCATGCAGAAAACAGCCTGTATGAACATTTAGCTCCATGAGAGTTTCTTTCGCTCCCTCGTAATCTCTCTTTATTTACATGTCACCTGTGGTTTTGAAAATCTGACACCACTTCATTTTGTCTCAAGTCTAGTAATGTTTCGACTAAGCATCAGATTTGTTTTGCCATGTAAAGAAACTGTGCATAAGGAAAGATTGTTTTGGCATTTTGATGACCTAGAAGTGTGTTTATTAGCCTTATTAGCCGATTCTTTTTTTATATACATGCCCTGAGATAATATCTCTTTTCATAACTGTTGAAATAAAAAATAAAAATGTTAGACAGTTGGAAATGAGAGACCCTTTAAACTACCCAACTGTATGACCTGCAGCAGCTATCTTTAGTGTCACCAGTAATATTGCTAAGGATTGCAAAATATAATTCCCAAAATGAAATGCTGAGCACTCTGTATCCCTTAAGATGAACCCACACAACCATGACAGATGTTCACCAGCTGGAGGACATGATTTTGACATGTAACTTTTGAAAGAAAAAGAATGTAAAGTTTTTTCCTAGTATGATATTAATGGACATGGAAAGCTGAAGCAGCTTGCAGAGAAATATTAAAATTCTGTATCTTAAAATTTTTTTTAATTGTCACAGTTTTTTTTAGATTCAAGGTCATTCAAAGTGATCATTCAGATATTAATATTTTCTAGTACAATATATATACAATTAAAAAACAGTCTTTTATTAGTTCTGATAATCTGGCGGGCCTAAGAATAGTTTTTGTTTGATGCTGTGTAGTGTTTAAGGAAATGAAACAACATTTGACCCAAATTCTTAAATGCATTAATAAAAATTTCTCATTAATTACTAGTGGAGAGAGGGTTTTTGACTTTCCTTTTACTTTTGTAAAATGTGTCTTGGCTCTACGAGTCCTTTACACTGGACAGTTCTGTACAAGTCTGTGACAAAAGCAGAGTACTCCCTTTCCAAAGAGAAACCCAAAGTCTTGAAAAGCAATTTCTTCCTGCCATGTGGGTGATACTTCAGAAACAATTTGCATCATTCAACTGGTTGCTTGAATTGAACAGATCAGTCTTGCTCACAGTTTAACCATGACTAATAGATACATGATTCTTTCTCTCTTAATGTTGTGTGTGTATGAATTTTCCATGTGTTTTATGTGTTATTCTGTCTAGTTTATGAACTTGGAATATTTTGTAGCCAGCATTAATTTTCTGTAATACAAATTCAGGATATTAAATTGAGAAACCTGGAGCCAAGTTTTGGTGCCCTTTGAGCCTCAGTATATGATAGATTATGGTTTCATTCAGCGTTTAAAGGGACAACTGCTAAGATGGTATAGTTGACCATACGAACACCCTAGAATAGTAGTAAGATAATGTAAGCCCATAAATTTGTGAGGTGGACTGCTTTAAATTAAACCTCTACTGCAGAAGTTTAAGCTAACATGTTTCCTCTTTGCAAATGTATGCACAGATTAAGAAAGTGCCTTAAGTTTTAAATAATAACTTATTATCCTGTTCTAGCTTGACTGCATTTCATCATATGCTAATAACCTTTTTTCATACTGAAAGGCACAATGTCAATGTTATTTATTACTGAAATGACTGTACTAGCCACAAAGTCTAATATGAAAGGCCAAACTCCCTGTATCCTGCTCTGAGTTCAGGAGAAAATTCCATTTCCTCAAACTTTTTCTTTTTATAATTTTTTTTTCCTTTGGCATTTTGCGTGAGTGGATTCAGGGAACTTTGTCAATTGGCTACTTCAGTGAAAGTTAGATTACTTATAGCTAGGCTCATCTACGAGATTTCTGCTAAAGAGCAGCTGATAGACAGAATCTTTAGTGTAGTACTAGGATAAAGAGATCCGATGTGGTCATGTTTAGTGCACAATATTTTGTTCTTGCTAGCTATTTTATTACCTTACAAACTTTTTCTTGTGTTTCATAAGTTAAGGGTAAACATAAGTGCACTGTAATGACTGAAGAAGGCAAAAGATATTTCCTTTGTATTCTTTACGTACCATTGAATCTACCTTCTGACTGTTCAACAAGCTGTCTTAGTGAAAAAATCAAAGAAAAAGAAAAAAGAGCTCTGAATGCTCTGTGAGAGATGATGACTCTTCTAACTGCCTATCTTTTCATTATGAGCCCATCTACCTCACTTGAGCGGTTCTCTGGGATTCCAAATAACCAACAGAAATTTTGTCCATTCTATGGTTTTGTCTTCCAAATGTGGATACATTCAAGATGTACTAAACTCTCACGTGCCCAAATAGTATTTGAAAGAGTTAGGTGCTCTCTAATCCCTAGAAATCCCTCTTCTGTCAAGACTGGCTGTTAAATGCAGTGTTTTCATTTTTCCTTATTTGCTACACAAAAAAACATAAAACATAAAGCCTGGCATGAATTCTGAAATGTAAATCTAATTTACATTTTACTATTCAGTGAAGTTCTGCCCTGGGTCACAGCAAAGATTCATTTGGGTCAATATGCTGCCTCTGTCAGTGTCTACTAGCATGTGTAAATGTATCCTTGATGCACGAGCATCTCTTGGTACACTTTCCAAGGTCCTGGAAGGCAGTGATTTAACCTGGAGGTTTCCTGGGTTACTGTACTTAGCACTCCCAGGGGATATGTCTTCTGGTATTTGAATAATGTGTTTTGAATCTATTTATAGACTTAGTCCTCACTATTTCCTGCAACAACGAGTTCCTTTGTTAAAAGGTGTTGTGTGCTGTGTCAGCACACTACTGTTTTATTCCAATGTTACCATGAAAATGTTTATAACTCTAAAAAGTTACTTCAGTAAATGTTTTTTTTATTGCCTTTTTACATTTCAGCTAAATAAAGCCTGAAGTTTTTTTAAAAACTTTTATATAATCACATACACTTTCTACTTTTCCACTATTTTCTTCTATTCATTAGTTACTATGCTCTTCTGAGATGAAGAAGTTTTTTTGCAGGTAACATATTTTTTCAAACACTTCTCATACCACCAGAAGCTGTTACTTTTTGTTAGTGTCTTACTTTTTCTGTTTTTTCTTTTTTTTTTTCCTGATAATCTTATACTAAATAATAGCTGAATAGAGGCCTTTTCATGAGGGAGAAGAGAGGAGAAATTTTATAATGACGTTGAATTCAAATACCGTATTAGTAGCTACCTGTTAAACTAGATTTTGGGCCAAATCTAAGATTCAGGGAGAAAGGTCAGGTATCTTTGAACATCTTTTAAAGAAGCAATCCTGTCTGATCCCTGAAAATGTAAGCTTTACAAACATCACCTAACATGGCATTTACTTGTTCTACACAGAGATATGTGTAACTTTCCCCTAGTACTGTTTATTACCCTTCTATCTCTCTTGAGTTTTCATAGTTGTTTCCTGCAGTCCTAGGAGAATGGTCACACTTACATGATATTGAGTTTAATTGAGATGCAAAGTCAATTTTTCAATTCATCTCCCTTGCAATATTTGTCTTTCTCACAGGTTAATTCAGTCACGGCGTTTTATATTTGACACAACCTAATTCAAGACTTTAATGAATTAACATGGTGGAAAACAGAATTGTATGGACTCCTGCAATTCTTTTTTTTACAGTTTCATAATGAGATCAAGTACACAGCAAGTGGGTTTTCAATACCTTTGGATTTCAGAAAGCAACATAGGAAATGACGCCTTAATATTTTTCAATAAGATCCGTATTTATGCTTCTGATGGCTGTGATTTGTCTTAACTGGTATCAGTTAAAAGGGGCTAAAACCAGATGAAACAATGAGAATATTTTCACATTAATTTCCTGGTATTAAACTTATACTTATGCAATTACTGTGGTTCATACTTAAGCGCAACTTTTTTATGTCCAAACTCAGAAATACGGTACTGAATTCAATTAATGTAGGACAAAAAATGAGAACAATTTTACCACAATAAATCTAAAGTTTAAGTTTCCACTACATTTTCAAGATGCCACAGTTTTAAGCTGAACAGAATATATCATAAATATGTACAAGTTCTCTTTCTCTACATTATTCTAAGCAATTAAAATTCTGTAGCGGTAAAGTAAATACAGTGGAAAGGTCCTGAAGGATCAATGATTCATTGGCCGTGAAAAATGTAAGAGGGTTAAACAATGTGCGTATGCTTACATTAACTCAGTCTTGGACATAAAGATAAGCTCTAATGTATTTTATTGAGTTTACATTTAATTCACTGTGTTGTGGAAAATCCTTTATTTCTAAAGAAATATCCTTTATAGAGCAGGAGTGAGTGACCTGTGAGAGAGATGAAGTAAAGATTGAAAGGAAGAGACAGTCTACCCTACTCTTAGTCTTATTAACCAGTCCAAAATTATTTGAAGGAACTTTGGGAATTTTAGGAGGACTGTTGCTTAGCATTGCTAAAAACCATACATGTTTGGTTAAGTTAATGATTCCAGTCACTTAAACAAAGCATGTCCTTTAATTTCCTACAGAATAGGTGTAGACTAGGCTAGAGAAACAGGAAAGACCTTCAATGTACACAATTGAATCACAGTTTGGATGTTTTCCAAATTGTCTATCCTATGATTGTGGAGCAAGTCTATGGAATTATGTGAAGCTGGGCAGTCCTACAGTTTCAGACAAGGTATAAGACTGGAAGTGCATTACTGCACAGAACTCACCAGACGTGGAGAGTGCCTCTTCCCTAAAGAAACAGCCTGCCCACAAGGGCACAGGTATACAGTGCAAGGATAGAGACAAGCCTTCCTGAATGCTGTGCCTCATCTTAGTTTTGGAAGATTTCAGAGAGTTTAACTGAGATATGACATGAAACATTTTAGAAATGAAGCCACAGTATGCAAAGAAGTTCTAGTGACCTGCCAACTGGGACTTGCTGACAGGGTAAATACTATACCATCCAATGTGGTACGTTCTTTGCACTTAGACAATGCGATAAAGTCCACAACATACCTCTTGCTAGGACTATGACTATATTGGGCCCTGTTCACCCTCAGCAGACCCACAGTTTCTACAGAAGAGGCAAAAATAAAATAAAATGAAAGTTCACTTTGAAGTACCAACTCGTTTCTCTAATAAGACAATTTCAAACTGGAGAGTGATTTTTCCCTCATTACTCCAATCTCACTCTGGGGTAGATTTTTTAGTTCTAAAGAGCTATTATTGATTCATATACCGGTATATACGAAGAAAAGCTAGGCCCAGAGATTGTTCTTTGCCAATATCAGATAGCATTTGAGCACTGCCACCAACTAATAATATGTGTTCACAAAATGGTTCAGACTGCTGGGATAATAGATAATTACAGCCACAATTGTCCAAGCGAAGAAATATCTAAATCTCCCGTAGGAGACTGTGAATACATTGGGACCCATGAGTACAAAATTAAATACCTGGCTTCAATAAATATGGAAAGAAAACTTCTTAAAAGTTTAGAATGTCATTAGCGTGGGATCTATTGAAGGATTTTTTTCCTTCTACTTTCTCCAAAGCACACCTATTTAAGACTCAGAACAATCCAGGGAACTGCTGCTGCAGTGTGTGGGTAGAGTTCAAAATGCAGAAGCTCTCTTAATTTTACAATGAAAGTGAAAAATAGAATTTCTAATGATTTTTCAACCATAGTGCGTTCTTTAGGACAAGGTATAAAGGTGAAAATATTACTTCAGCAGCTTTCTTTTTTAAAAAAACTTTTTAAATAGCCACGAAAAAGAATAAAAATGGTTTCTACTTTCAAGGTGAATTGCATATAATCTTTTTGTTTTGTGTAGTTCAGATAGATCTGTTCATTATTTTAGTCTTCCTCAGGGTTCCTGAAGTGATGTTTAATGCCATCAAACGAACAGCAAAAAGGGGGACAAAAATGCAAAAAGGAGGTATAGAATCACAGAATAGAATTACAGAACATTCTGAGTCAATAGGGAGTTATGAGGATCATCAGGTCCAACTCCTGACTCCACATGGGGCAACCTAAAACTTAAACCATATGTCTTACAGCATTGTCCAAATGCTTCTAGAACTCTGACAGGCTTGGAACAATTGCCACTTCTTTGGGAAACTTGCCTCAGACTGTGTCACAGGCCTTTCTAAAGACAGAGTAAGTGGCAGTCTGTGTTGGGTTTGCATGGCCAGGTTTCGGTAGCAGGCAGCAGGGGAGCTACAGGTGTGGCTTCTGTGAGAAACTGCCAGAAAATTCCCCTGTGTCCAGGACAGACCCGTTGCTGGCCAAGGCCAAGCCCACCTGTGCAACTGCAGCTGGAGAGAGAGGAGTGAGCATAAGTGAGAGATACAGCCTTGCAGACATCAAGGTCAGTGAAGAAGGAGGGAGAGGAGGTGCTTCAGGCTCCAGAGCTGAGATTCCCCTGCAGTCCATGGTGCAGACCATGGTGAAGCAGCTGTGCCCCTGCAGCCCATGGATGTCAACAGGGGTCCAGAAAGCCACCTGCAGCCTGTGAAGGAGAGCCATGTCGGAGCAGGTGGATGCCTGAAGGAGGCTGTAATTCCACACTAGAGCAGGGGACGGTCTCCTGTCCCTGAACAGTGGCAGAAACAACATGTGATTAACTGACTGTAACCCCCTCTCCCCGTCTTCTCCCCGTCTATCTTAAAAGGTATTTTTAAGGTTTGCTTTACTTCTTGTTGCCCTTCTCTGATTTTCATTGGTAATATATTCAATCAATTTCCCCAAGTAGAGTCTGTTTTGCCTGTAACAGTAATCGATGAGTGATCCCTCCCTGTCTTTATCTCAATTTATGAATCTTTTTTTATATTTTTTTTCTCCCTTGTCCAATTGCAGAGGGGAGTGATAGAGCAGCTTTGGTGGGTACCTGGCATCCAGCCAGGGTCAATCCACCATGCAGTCACTGCTCTGCCCTTTTCCTACAAGGACCATGATCTCCTCAAAGCAAGGCTCATGTTGGTCCCAGAACAACTTGTCCTTGATGAAACTGTGCTGGCTGGTTGCTGATGTCACCTTGTCCTTTGTACCTCCAAAGCAGATGTGCCTTCAAGGCAAGAGCTTATTCCTGGAAAACTGCCAGAAGTTCAGGAGCTACTTCTGATTCATCCAACAAAATGTGAGATCTCTTTCTTGAAATGGGGAAGCAAAAAACCAAAAAAGCGATGAGAAACTTTCTTCTTCATATGGGTGAACAGAGCAAGGCTGCATCTCAGACTGAACCTACCTCCACCTCCACACCCCAAGGACCTCCCTCCATGGCCTCCAACAGTCTCCTCAGATCATGCTGGCACAGCAGCCCAAAGAATGTCAGGTACTCCCTCTGTGCAGAAGAGAAGGCACCTGTCCACCTCCAGGGGCAGAGCCAGGGAATGGGGAGGAAGAGTCTGTACAACACTTGGCAATAAGCGGTTCTTTTATGAAGTGCTGGCAGAGATATTGTGCAGGCTGACTGGGCCTCCCTTTCCTGTCAGTGGTATCTCTGGATGCTTTGATCTCTCTCAGGCACTGCGTAGTGCTGGTGTGTGTGACACTTGCAGGGTGCCGGGTCAGAGGGCGGGTCATTGAAGACCCCCAACCATCCTGGATTGTTGTTGTCACCATCTTGTCCAGGGCAGGGGATGAGGAAAGGCTAGAGTCCAGGGTTCATGAGGAGAGGTGGAGCGTGGTCCCTGTGTACCTCAAGATGAAGAAGAACTGATGGATGTGGATCTCCTGTGACAGGGTTGATCTCGCATGACTGTAGCACATCTGGGCTACCTTCTGTGGGATCACACTAATGGCTGTCAGAGGAGTGCCCAGTCACCTCCCCAGCAGCAGAGCAGCCTCTGCACCCAGCATTAGCTGAGAGAGGACAAACTCCATGGACATCCTGCAAGCTCACCTGCAAGATCTCTCAGCAGTAAACAGTTCTTTTGATGACTGTCACCCTCTGTGTGAAGATTTAGTTATACTGTACTAAATAAAACCCGGGATTTGGTTGGCCACTTTGAATGCCAGGCTACATTGTTGATTTATATTGAGCCACCAGATCCTTTTGGTAAGGCTGCATTCCAAATTCTTTTCCCCAGTCTATGCATACCTCCAGCATTACACTGTTCCCCGGGCACAGAATCCGGTATTTGTTTTTTGTTAATTTTCATGCGCTTGGTGATTTCCCACTTTAGTAGTTTTTCCCATAATCCTTACCTAGGAGCTATCAACCATCCCCAACTGCAAGGCCTGTACAGTCCAACCCCTCCTTACACTACCTTTCCACCTCATCTGCCTTGACTATCTTTCCTGAAGAACCCATAACCATCCACATAGTACTCCATTCACAGGACTCTTCCTACGAAATCACACTGATACCAATGATGTCACGTGGCTGGGACTGAGCCAAAGTTTCTAGTTCCTCTTGTTGATTCCTCATACGATATGCATTAGTGTACAAACTTTTCAAATCCACTCCAGTATACTCAGTACGATGTGGAGCAGAGTGAAAGCCTGCACTATACACCATGCCTCAAACATTGACATGCTGTCTCATAGGTTATTACTAGTAAAGCCTGAATTTATCACCTTGCCCCTTTCAAACCTAGTTTAAAGTTCTTTCAAACAGTCCTGTTAGCTTGTGAGCAAAAATACATTTCCCCAATTGAGAATGGTGAACTTCATGAGGTCCTAGCAGGCCTGGTGTCACACAGACCATCCATGATTGAACACCTTAAAGTTCTGCTGCTGGCACCAGCCTTGGAGAGAGGTATTGATAAGTTTGCTTTCTGCTGCTGGCACCAGCCTTGGAGAGAGGTATTGATAAGTTTGCTCTGCCTATCACTACCTACAACTGCCAGTACCCTGGTACTGCTAGGGTGCCTTGGTTTCAGTTAGTCTGAATAACCAAAAGGGAGATGTCATCTGAAACTGGTGACAAGGAAAATGAAATAGAAAACTATAACTGTGAATCTTTAAAATTGGTCTCTCCTTTTATATTACTGGCATTCCACGTTCCAGGTATTTTGGAGATTGGAGAGAAAAAAAAATAATTCAAACAAATTGCTTGTTTCATACATTTGTTTTTTATTGGAAATATTTTGATTACTGATGCATTGCCAGTGTTTAGAATTACTGTTAAGAATGTAAAGAAAGGATTTCAGGATTAAAACTAAATTTAACAATGGTAACAGAAAAGAGGTCAAAGCCAGAAGTGTTAAAACTATGTGTTGCACAACGACGAGGAAAAAGCTCTTAAAAGTGATAGATGATCTGTTTTTTTCTTAAAATATATATATATATCTCTGTCTGGTATGTGGGCAACCTGATGTGTTTACATATTTATTACCTTTGGTAAGTGGTTTTGAGTCTGGTTTTAGATTTTTGGAGCTAAAAAAAATTGATACAGTGATCCCTTCAGGTTTTGTCTGTGGAAATGGAAATAGAAGGGGACACAGACTTAAGCCTTAAAATATTTTGCCTATCCAGGAGTGGACTAGACTTCTGTGATAAAAGCTTAATTTGGGGTAGATAAAGTTCAACCAGAAAGCTTCTGACTTGGTAACATGGTAAAGGCTAATTTGAGCTTTTTTCAAAGTAACTTTTCAACATTTTCAAATAAATTTTAAAGGAATATATAAAAAATATTATCAAAAAAAAGTTATTTCATTTCAAAACAATAATTTTGTACAAATTTACTCAATTGAGCTTAACGATAATGTTTATTATAGGTAAAATGGATTTTTTTAAGTAGTAATATATTTTCTACAGGGAACAGATATCAAAATCAACTGATAGAAAGTAGTTGATTTAATAGAGAGATAAAGATTAATTTTCTGCAAAAATATTTATCAGAACTTAAAGTTAATTTCAAGTGCATGGCATTTTTACAGTCATTTTGTTCATTTGCTTTTGTTTCCACTATAAATTTTTTTTTACTATGTAGAACAAGAGTATGTTAAATTATTTTAGATACAGCCATTGTGTAATGACTGCCTGGGTGAAATTGTGTGACATCCCTCTAATATCTGTAAAATGTCTCTCCTGAATGCTTGGTTGAGGAGGCAGTGTACATGTTCGAGTGGGAGCTGATTGTGCAGAAACTGTCAGGATTTTTTCCATTGTAAGTACTCTATCAGCTGTATGTACAAGCAGCTGCAAATCCTGTCTTCTCTATGACTTTCTATAACTAGTTTAAATAAGAAAACAGCACTTCTGTGTTGTCTTGCCAGAATTTTTTTGTGATGATAGCAGCATACCTAAGGCTTTCAAGTTTGCAAAAGGGAAAAATTGAAACAACAGTTGAAAAAATCCTTTTTGAAGGTGGTTGGGAAATACTTAGTGTGATTTATTAATTTCCTTTTTGTATAACAAAGAAATGAAGAATTTTGCACTGGCTGAGAATGATTTTTCTCCTCCACATTTCAAATAAATCACAATTTTCATTACAACAAAAGAACTAAGAAATGCTCAGGGAACTTGAACGGATCTTTCATGTAATACTGTACAGCACTGTTAGAATCACGTCAATGGTATATGGCTTTTGAGGATGCCTTTGTTATTCTTTTAGATACCTTTGGCTGTTTAGATTCTGTTCTGAAACTTGATATTTCTAGATGAAATTAATAGAGTTATCAAAAAGTACCATGATGCTCATTCTTCTAGGTTATGTGGATTCATTTTCTAGATGTCCATTTTTGTCCATCATTTATAGAGAAAATAGACAATCTTATACTTGTTCCCACTATACTTTTGTCTTCTTACACAGCTGCCCATTGATCAAGTAGTGCATGCAGTTCAGTTTCAGTAAATGAGATTTTCCATATGTTGACCTACTGTTACACTGCAATCTTTCTAGTTATACTCAGTGACTTGAGGAAAATCTAATAGGATGGAGGTGGAAGAATTGATTTTAGCATTTGTTGTAAAAATCACTACTTTTCAATAGTACCTTGTCAAATTTTGTTTTGAAGCATTCTGGAAAAAAGAACATTTTTCTTGAGCATATTGTCTCAGACCCCCTTGCAATAAAATAGTAAGCACTATCAGAATGGTTGATACAAATTTCAAATGTGGCTTCTCCAGCATCGATGGGAATGCTATTGAAAAAACTGTCGAGGAAACAGAAGGATGGGCATGTGACTGCATGCAGTAAACAGTAGTAGTCTCCTTGCCCCTCCTGCCTTTCAGCCCAAGTTTGTTCCAAAAGAAAGCACCACAGGACATCCTGATAAGGATGCATTCCCAGGTCTAAGGTATTGCTTATGTGAAAGAACTCAAGTTGCCACAAAGCAGATAAAATACTGTGATTGTTATTCTGGTTGTATTTTGTTATTATGATTCAATTATGCTTTTGTAATTGTTTAGGCTCAACTGTGAAGTAATGAATAGGAGGCAAATTGATTTTTCTTTGATATAGACAAAGCGGGGTGTTTTAAGTAATCTAAGCATAGAGATGACCTCTGTGCACATATGTGTGTGTATACACATACATACACACACTCAGAGTAATGGTTGGTGCTTGTGTATATAGCTGTCATTGTTACTTTGTCTTTTGTCGGAAAAATACAAAGGGAAAAAGATCTATTGCTTCTGTAGAGAATGCCTCTCTCATTCTCCTGGAAGAGATGAAAGAATGACCAGGAGAAGCATTTTTTAGTTCATAGAGGAAAAGATCTAATAAAGAAAAAAAGAAACAAGCACCCAGCTCCAAGAGGATTCCCATGGCAAAGGTTCAAAGGGCAAGAAGAAAAAGATTGTGAAGGAGTCCTTCAATGCCCTCAAACAATATTACTGAGAAAGGAGAGGCTTCACTTATTTCCTCTTGTTCCACCAAGTATGTAATAAGTTACCCTTTTCCAGTCTTGTCAGGGCTGGAGGAGGGATTTGCTGTATAAGCTCTTACATGACATGTGTCAAAATCCTGAAGCTTTTGGTGAAAAGAATATCCTGAAAGGGCAACAGAGGCTGACATCTGAAGCTCTGTTTAGGGATGCCTGTGCCTGACATTAGCAGTTTCATAAGTTTAAGGTCAAATTAAAAATGGATTCAGTAAGACAAAGAAGTAAGTTCAGTAACTTTCCTTGGAGTATTCTGAAGTAGATTCCCCCTTTGCCTCTTCTTTCCCTTCATTCATTCAAGAGTTATTGAGAGACTTGAATCTCAGTCCTTCTCACCATGCTATCATCTCTTGCTTTAAAGCAAAAAATGCTTTGAAAGAATAAGCTTATTCTGATATGAAATGGAGAGGAAAGAGGATGATATCTACCTGCTTTCCTTTCAAACTATGAAATCTCAAGTCGAACAACATTAGGATCTACAAGAACGAAGCAGATACTCTGCAGTCTTTTGTTCAAGAAGGAGGTTCCAAAAGAAGACATTTATTATCATAAGCCAGGAAATGAGTTTCTTGATTGGCTATAAGCTCAGTATTTTTGAAGTTATTCTATCAGACTTTGCTTCACTGCAGGATACCAGTGACTTAAAGAGCTTCAGATGGGTGCTCTAAGTACGGCAGACTGTGTCAGACCAAAGCTTATCACTGTAGGATCAATGTAAAAGTACTTTTAGAGACTTTATGTTTTTATATTTTATAGCCTTCACAAGATTTTTTTTTGTGTAAATGTTTTTATTCTTTTGCTAGTTAACCCAATAAAGTCTGGTATTACATTTGTGATAAATAGTTTTACTATGGAGAAACATGAAACTAGCTATTTTTCTACTGATTTTTTGTATAGCTATGAGGAAGAAGAAAGGTGACTGGTTTTTTTTATAAATGTAGTCTGATTTCAGAATATCTTGACTCATTTCTAATTATTTCACTTTGAGTGAGTTGATCTCAGAAGATATCTTGTACTCTGGAATTTGACTCACTGTAAGGTAGCCATGCTACTGGTAAACTCAATTTTGTTAGTGTTATTCTCTGAAAGGATCAACTTTAAAGGTATGGTAAAACCTGCTGTTTATTAGACGGAAGCATCATAGTCTACAAAGTTATTAAAGTTGTTAACTGAAGTAAATAATGGAAGTTTCACTTCTGGAAAGAAATGTATAGTTATATTTCATGTATTACAATAGTTTGGGTTCAACATAGCTAGACAATAAAATATTTCATGTATAGTGTTCTTGAACTTGTAGCAGTCAGAACCTGAAAGTGAGGTTTCATGAGCTAAGTTTTCTGGTTTTCTTTCATTGCTAATTATACAGCTACATTCTCAAACCTGAGTAGGTTTATTTTATAATGAATGCATTAGGGACAAATAATGTACTGTTTCATTGTAGCTGGACAGTTTTTAGACTTTATTTTCTATGGAACTAAATTCTTTCCTGTAATATAATTTTTTATGCCCCAAAATCTGAGCTGCAATTTTATTTGTATATTCAGCAAATCCCATGGATGCATTTTATAAAATATTTATTTTAATTCCTTCAAAAAAGCTGTGACATAGATTTTATGACGCATGTGTTTGTTCAGCAGTTTGTACTGTTACTTATGTTTCCAGAAGTTTCATAAAACTGAAGGGACTCAGTTTTATATATTTGAAATTCCTGTTGTGTAGATTAATTCAGGGTTCTCATGGATTTAATGTGACATTAAGATAGTAGAAACAGTTGGATGGATGTGGTTCATACCATTAGCAGCCCCACAAGCTGTTAGTGTGACTGCAAGTGATATATGGGAACTGCATATTCTTACACTGGACATCTAAGCAATAAATCTTTGATATAAGAAACAGCAAGTGTTGTACATCTATGATACATCTGGAGAAAAGGTCTGAGTCAGTCTTCATTTTTATCTTCCCAGCTTTTTCTCCTGCTGGTGCTTTCTCACAAGCAATGCAGGTACCACAGTATGGGACAGGGCTCAGAAATAGAGCAGTTGCTTTATACTTTAATTTACATGAATTCCTCATAAAACAAATTCAAACTGTTTCCCTAACAAAGGTTAAATGAATGGATTCTTGGCATCAGATGAGCTGATAAATAATAATAAAGTACCCTAACTGCACATACATAACAAAACAATGAAAATCTTAGTTCAGACTTTTTAAAAAAAAGCCTTGGTATAATTATAAATGATATTCCAACATAAAAGTATAAAAAAGGACTGTTCAATTGAAACTGAACCCTTACTAAAGAAAAAAAAAAAACTCAACACAGATGTTGAGGTTGCTAAAGAAAAAAAGAACCTCAACACAGATGTTTCAGTTCCATATTGATTTCAAACAAAACCAACTAACCAAACAGAAATAATAATAAAAAAACCAAAACAGGATATTCTTTAAGCTTCTTTTAAAAATGTATTTTTCCTGTGTATGTTGTAGTCATGTTACTTATATAAGAAATCATGTCACATCTTAGACTCAGCTATTAAACTCAGCATGACAGAGATTATAATATTTGTATGTTGTCTATTATAGCTGTTGTTTTCATTAAAAAAATACTGTCTGAAAGATATTTGGTGGTCCTATGAAATTATTCTGAAGGATTATAGCATTTAAAAATGCAGAAGAGTGTTGCAAACTCTCACACAATAACGGAAAACTCCAGGCAGAAAGAAGAGACTAGTGTGTTCTCTTTACTAGCTGGTCAAAAATAAGTGATATGATCAGAAATGAAAGAAGCCCTATGGTACCATTGTTATGCGCAGAATTTTCTATCTCAAACTTTTCAATACATTTATCATGAATGAGAAGAAATGAAGAAGAGCAGAATCATGTCTAGAATGTGTCCATCGTGATTTGAACTTTAAGAGGAAATCATAACAGCAACATAAGGACAATAAGGTTGGTGAACTTTTAGAAGGAACATGGATCATTTTAGGAAGATTTAATGGGGTGTATCCTGTAGAATAGACAAGAATTAAAATCTGGGTAGATACATAATGAAAAATCACTTAATGGTTAGACTCATAACACAAAGCAAATGGAGTGAGCTAGACATGACCCTTGATGTGTCCGACTAGTGAAACAGTTCTCCTTTGAGATATGCTGGGCCTACATAAATTAGAGCTGTTCTCTGGTTTCCTGAACTTACAACATGTGGCACCAAGACTGAAAAAGCAGAGAGATAAGTCTCAACCTTTCTCGTATTTTTCTACTTTCCTCTGTTCCTTACTGCAGTGATATTGATTTCAAGGTAGGTCTATGTAGATCCTCCAGTAACTTGCAATGAAAGTTTCATTTTTGGGTACTCAAATAGAACTAGGATGAGTTAGATTCAGACAAAACAGACGAGGTGGTTCTTCACGCAGTGGGTGTTAGAGCTGTAAAGTTTGTTGCCAAAGGGTGTTGTAGATGGTGAAAGATTACCTAGATCCAGAGGTTACTGGACAAAAGCATGAGAGGTAAGTCCATCTAAAGACACTAAGTGGATTTAGGACACTAAATATGAATTGATACTATGTATTTCATAGAAGTACTAAATATACATTTTACTGTATAAGTGCACTGTATGGAAAATATTTGGCAAAGCATACATGTAAATGGAAAATGTCCTTCACTGGTTCTAGTTTTTTTTCTGTTTTAACCTCTGTTTGTGATCATGTTTGAGACAGAATACCAAGCTAATAAGACCTCTGTCTGATCTAGTACATCTTATGGGTTTTCTTTTTATATGAACACAGCAAATTAGCCATTTGCTTTGTTAGCTCACAAAGATCTGTGGATGAGTATATAAAGACCTATGGGTCTCTGCAATATTCTCAGCTCTACAGAGGTATAAGGCTTCTGTAGGCCATAGTGAATAAGGAGGAGACAAAGACTGTATGGCTGAACTCACAAGTTTTCAAGGTATTTTTAAGGTATTTTTCTTTTTTTTTCTTTTCTTCTTTTTTTTTTTTATTTTTTGGAGAGGTGATGGTGGTGAAGATTGAAGAACAGGATAACAGCATGATCTTGTTGGTAACTTGGTTTTTTGTTTTATTTTTACTATAAAAATTTTAAAACATATAGCAATGAAAGAAGTTACTCATCAAGCATTCACAGCAGAATTAAATTTCTGCCGAGGTATATGAATTTACATTTGTATGTTCAGCTTTGGAAAGCAGTATTCCCATCCCTTCAGAGATGTGTATGCTATTTTAACAAGAAAGACTGACAGAAAAGTCTGCAGTATTGTTAGTTGTCCGTAAAACTAGTGGGAGCATCTCAAGTACGTCAAGTAGAAGTAGAAAGTGTTGACAGAGTATACTGGTTTAGAATACTTGGCTGGGATGAGTAAACCCTGACAGCATGTGTGCTTTTTGTCCTGATACATGAAAATTCCTTGGGACTGGGGTCAGGGAAAAAATGTAGAGCATCTTATCAGTATGAAAGGTAATAAGCATGGTGCAGGAAAAAATATGTTTTCAGAAACCAGGAGACTGAATGACTCAGAGAGCAACCAGAAATGGATGAAAACTCACAGTCACTTAGACTCTTTGCAGATGTACTTATGTATGTAAGATTACTAGTGAAAGTAGGCAAGAGTGCTTTCAGAAAATCAGAGAGGACATAAGGCAGTTATATATGTGATTTCGAATCCCTGAGTGTGAATACAGCTATGAAAGCCAGCCTCCCATTGATAACATGCAAATAGCAGTCTTTGCTAGTGAACCTCCTAAATGCAAAAGGTTACACTTAATAAAGAAATACGTATATTTCCTTTAATTTAAAATCCTGACTTCCTGCAGAACTGAAAATTATAAGTCCAGTGTTTCTAGTGGTATACTAAATTTTATTCACAGTAATAGTGGCTTTTCCAGCAAGCAAAGAGCAAGTATATTCCAAAGACCACGTATTCTAGGAAAAGACAAAAAACACCCCAAAGCCTGTGATAACACTACCATTCACAAAGCTAATGTCTGCAGCTCTCTGGGTGCCCTGGGCTGCCAAGGAGCAGAAGCACAGAGAAAACTCCACTGTATGTTCCTAGACATGCCTTCTGGAGTGTTGACAGAAGAGAGAATAAGCAAGTAGTATGTTTTTCCTGAATCCTAACAGGAACAGATCAAAATGTTCATGTGTGGGCCTAAAGACAATGGAAAAGGACACACTGAGAGATTGCAAGGTTCACTCACGATGGGATGGGGGAAGGGAAAGAAGATGAATGGGAGGAAGGAAGAAGATGAAATTGTTGAGAGGAATATTCCATACCATTTGACATCACACCCAACAATAAATCAGGGTAAGGAGGGTTGGGATTTTGTCTTCCACAATGTCAATTGCTTGGACACTGACTGGGCATGAGTCTGCTTGCCGGAAGGGTTTTGCCTTTGCAAACTCACCCACCATCTTTCCAACACTTATAAACTACTTTTTTTTTCCCCACAAGTTTTTCTGCTCTTTCTCATCCTGTTTTCTCCCTGTTCTGATGGAGCAAGTGGGGTAGTGAGCACGTGGTTGTGGGGTGCCTAGTTGCTGACTGTGGTCAACACGTCACAATATCATGAAGTTATTTAATATTATATGAATGTGTCCTATAGCTGACTTTATAACTAAATATATACCAGTGTTTGTATATATTAAGGTAAAGACAGTGTTTGTGCCAAAAATAGATGCCAAGACTTACAGTTTTTAGAATTTGGCTTACTCTGTAATAGATTCTTGCTGTTATGCTGTTATGTTTTTAACTCCCATAAAGGGACAAAAGTATCCTTAATTTTTAAAATTAATTTCTAGAATGGAGTTAACACACCTTAAGACACATTAAAAAAAAATAGAATTTACAGTAATTCTTAGGCTGACTGGAATTAAGAAAATTATGTCCTGTCTGGGAAATACTGATTTTTCCCCCTCTTTCTCCAGTCTAAACATTTTTCTGCTTTCTTCCTTCAATAAGTCTAAATCTGTGGATCTAAATAGAAAAATCTCCCACCAACTAAATTTTTTTTTATGTACAATCAGAACTAACGAAGTACAGTCTTAGCAATCTTACAGAGATCCTGTTTTAAAGCAGGTCTATTAGGGCAGATTTTTCAAGGTACAGTCTTGTATTAGAATAACTAGAATTATACAGTTTTATTACAAATAATTTACTTGAACTTTTGAATTTATTAATTAATATGTTTACATATCTCTGTCCAAAGAAAAGACTGCATCTTTCCAATTAGCAATACATTAATTAGATATTCTTTTATGTTCCTATCTCCTCTGCTTTAAGAGGAACACATCAGTGAATTTTTGTCAATGCCACTGAAGAATATAGTGGGGACTTTGATTTTGAATCAGTGTAAGAAATAACAGAGAATAGCTGATTGCTTCTTTATCCATTAGACCATCATAACTTACATGCCCTGGCAAACTAAATGCACTGATGAATACAGTTGAGATGTGGCACTGCAACATATACTCAAGGCTGTCTTGTTCATTCTTCATATAGCTTTATTCCTTAAAGGCACATAGAAGCCAAATGTGTTACTGCAGGTACTCTTCTTAGCGATTTTGCCAAATGTTTTTTAAGTGATTTAATGCCTGTTTTGCTCATCAGGCCATGTCTTTCTTGTGGTTGATCAAATTACCAGAGGTCATCTTAAAACCTCTAATTTAAAAGGTTTTAAAATATATTAAAATAGAGAAGTATGACATCAATTGTGCCCACATCATTGCAAAATTAACTATGGTGGGTTTTTTTTTGTTATTTTCTTTCCTGGTTGAACTTGATGGCTTTAGGCACTTGACGTGTTGAAGTTAAGGATTATCTACACCGGTAATCAGAGCAGAAGATTAGATTTATCTGCAGAGGTCCATGAGGAAAGATCATAGCAGCCTTTTTTTTGCCTCTGGAGAGGACAGAGACAGAGGAAGCTCAGCAATTTGGGTGGTGGTGGGACCCTTCTGTCAGCCTGGGAGTTGCATGTCTGCTATAAACCAGCAGCATAAGTTCATTTGCAATGAGGGAAAATTGATTACCCTAAGTATTTCTGTATGTTCATATGAGTAGGTAGAACAGGGGAAATGGAGGTCTCTTAATGTAGCAGGAACAAACAGTCAAGTTAGGTCAGATGCTTACCTACAGGCAGCTGGGGTCCGAGTGAAGAACTGCAAGCCCCCTGCTAATTCTCTGATGCAACAGTGTCATAGTGCAATGCCTATTCATGTTTCCTTGGTCTATCTTTAAAGAACTGTAATTTACTGGAAAATATATTCCTAAATATTACTGTAATAACCCTCTTGAGTCTCTTATATCACTAGGTGCAATCGAAAGGGCAGATCTTGAGCTACTGTAAATCACACCAGCTCCATTGATTTCAGTAGAGCACTATTGATTTACTGCTGCAGAGGATCTGGTCTGAAATATTTCTGTGGTATTGTGTGCATTTAGAGTTAGAAGATTTACAGGCTCTATAATAAAGCTAAGAAGCCTCAGCATAACCATTCTCAATGGCCTATGTATTTCTTTGTCTTAGTATATAAACAATTAACATCACCAGTCCTACTGTGTAATGTAGGAAAATTAATATCTGGGATAGTATATTGATACTAGCTGCTATGAAACATCCTAATCAATGCTAATGGGAAAACGTTTCTTCATTTATGTGTATTATACTGACATATTCAGGATGTAGGGTCATACTGCAAATGTCTGGGTCTCAGAATGGGAAGGAAAAAGACACACTTTACTGACATGCCTCCTAGTCAGCCGTATAGCATTTTACGCTTCAAAGTAAATGCTTTTAATGATAATTAACAAAGTTATTTGCAAAAAATAAAAAAGAAAAAAAGATATGCCAGATGAGGTGAGAGGAATGAAACTTCAAGTGTTGATAACTCGTTCACTAATGACTTTCAAAGGTCATTTTGAGTGCCATAATGAATTCTGCTTAAAAGCTTATTTGAGTGTATCCCTTTCTCTTTCTCTACACATAGAAAGAATAATAGTCTTTGTTGTAGAGAACAGCAGCACACCAGATTGTTTTATCAGTACTTTAAAACAATTGGAATGTAGATGAGAAGGTGTTAGTCATATCTGCCTAAAACTACAGCTAGGAATCTTGTGAAATTGATTTAATTTTAGATACATCAAATAGTTGCAATTTCCATTATCTTTGTTTGGACAATATCTGGATAATTTTTATATGTATGTATGTAGGGTGTTGAGCCAGTGTAAAAACTTACCTGCACAATATGTAGAAGTCTGCCCTTCCCTTCTTGACCCTGACCCAATAGTTTCCTGCCTTTCCATGGGGGTTTTTTGTGGCTTCTTTTTGCTCCTGGAGTACTTAGTTTGCATGCCAGTTTAGCTCACTAAGCTGACAAAAAACTCAGTGGGTGGGAGGAGGAGAATTAATAGTTTTCTTTTGCCTTACTTGAGGAGTCAGAAGAAGAGCAGAAGTAGTAAAACTACATGGGAGAAGAGGACAAAGCTGGGAAGAGAGACAAGGTAGACTTCTATAAAAAGAAATTAGCTGCCAAATAAGCTCAGTTGTTTTGTCTAAATGGGGTATCTTTATGCAGTATATCCTAAACGTCATAGACTGAACAGTAGAAAAAGCAGTAGTTTTGTATCTCTGTGTGCACACATTTAAATACTCAACAATGTTTCTGTAGTTGCAGAAATGTATTTAAAATAATTAGCACTAGAAATAAAGATTGTCAGAATTGGAAGTCATGTTATTCCACATGCTGTGTTTCATAGTAGCATAGGAAACATCTGTATATAAGTATATGATATTATCATGGGTAATGATGGTCCTTGCTAGCTGTTGTAATACAGCTGCCTAAGCAACATGAGTTCCATTTTTTCCTAACGTTCATAGAAATTTGAAACTCAAATATTTCATTTTAACTTCATCATTGCTAGTTTGAAAGTGAACAAATCTTACGCTTTATCACCTGAAATGATCCCTGCTGATCCCACTTGTTCATTAGAATTCAATTACCTTTCTCCTGAAATATAACTACCCTAGATTGTCCTACTATACAAAGTATGTCAGCCAAAATAGCTACCTCTTGGAGGGAGGACAAAGAAGAAAATTCAAAGTTAATCTGAATGTAAGGAGGAAAAGCAGAATTTTCTAGGGGGTCATAAGTTAATCTTTGGCAAAATATAAAAGAAAATTACAATACGTGCTCTAAGAGTATTATACCTCTGAACAGATGAACTTTCTAAATGGCTGTGACAAGTTGGATAATCTTGCCCTCAAGCTAGGAAAAACATAACTATAACTTCCAAGATATTCAGACTATTGGCTGTATTTTCATGCCATGTATTGTCATTTCAGCTGTAGGATGGGTGAGAATTCAGATGCAGCATTTTGTTGGTTTATTTACTAGAATAATAGAAGCCTAGTTCCTAATAACTTGAATAATAATGTCCTTAGGAAATGCGAATAGCAATGCATACATTTCTGGGTGATACTTGTGCAAAAAATCCATAATGACTGATGACTTAATTTAAAGATCATAGAATCATAGAATAGTTTGGGTTGTTAAAAAACAGCTAGTTCTAACCTTTCTGCCATGGGTAGGTGTCGAGGACCAAGAATCAGAATGGGAACGATTTCAGAAGTGGAAAAAGATGTACAGTGATTGAAAGGACTTTATGATACAGACTTTACAGTTATTATGTATATACACATTGTATGCTTCCCCAGAATTTGTATCTCCTGAGCATTCCCAGGCTTGTTCCCTGCTTCCCTGCTGATTGGCTGGAGAAGCTGCAGAGAGGAGACAGCCTCCATTCGCCCTTTCCTTCCCTGGTTCCTCCTACAGTCCTCCCCCTTTTGCCTGTGTCCCTATCCTGATTTGTTCCCCCGTTTGTGCGTCTCATGCTCCACCCCATGTTCTGGCCCTTTCCCCACCTGAACTGATAAAAAATCCCGTGCACGTTTGAGTAAAACATTCCATCTTCACCCTACCTGGTTTCTGAGCCCATCCGTGCTGTGTCACGGCCCCATCCGCCCCTCGGACCATGGCAGGTAGGCACATTTTCTACTACACCAGGTTGCTCAAAGCCCCACCCAAGCTGGCCTTCAACACTTCCAGGGGTGAGCATCCACGGCGCAATCAGTTCCAGTGTATCACCACCCTCCCAGTAAAGAATTTCTTCCTAATTTCTATTCTAAATCGACTCTCAGTTTAAAGCAATTCCCTTTGTCCTATCACTTGTGAAAAATCCCTCTCCAGCCTCTTTAGCTACTGGAAGGCTGTAATAAGGTGTCCCCAGAGCCTTCTCTCCTCCAGACTGAAAAGCCGAAACTCTCTCATAGCACAGATGCTCCAGACCTCTAATCATCTGAACCCACTCCAACAGGTCCACATCCTTCTAGGTGGGGTCTTACCAAAGTGGAACAGAGGGGCAGAATAACCTCCTTTATTTTGGATTTGAGTTGAGAGTATGATACCTTATGTCCTGTGAATGGAATTTTAGTTGCAAATATGCCATCACAGAGTGCAATAAGCAAGGCAAGGACAATTAATGAATTATTGCTGATCACAAAGGTACAAAACAGTTATGCAGGATAATGATTTATAACAGAATAGAACTAGATTTTCTATTTTAGGAGAAATTCTGTAATTTCAAATACAGTTTATACTCCTAAAATGGAACAAAAATAAAAGAATATAGGAAAAAAGTCTGAATTGCTTTGAGCTAATACTAACATATGGAAAACTGAAATCCCTGATTCTCATGTAGGCCTTTGTATTTTTTTCTTTATACTTACATACATATAAATATATATTTATGTGTGTATATATGCGTGTATATATATTTAAAAATGCATGCTTTCTTGAAATGTCTCATAGCTTCAGAAATTGAAATGATTCTGTCTGAAAGGTGACTAACCAATATGAATTTAATATATCGATAGAATTGAAAACAGTTTGGAAAACCAGTAAATGATTCAAGGTTTTCCAAAATATGTTAGCAAAAAATAGAACTCTGACTGTTTTGAATTAAGGTAAATTGAAGAAAAGTGCTCATCATGGAGTAGGTTTTTCCTTATTTTTTCCCCTCTTGCTGACCTGAGTTGGAAGGAATCAAGGGTCACTGAAGTTCAGTTCCTAGCCCTGCATAGAACTTCCCCAAGAATCACACCATGTTTCTGAGAGGGTTGCCCAAACACTTGAACTCTGGTAGACCTAGTATAGTGATCACTTTACTGGGGAATCTGTTCCAGTGCCCAATCACCCTCTGGGTGTAGAACCTTTTCTTAATATCTAACCTAAATCTCTCTTGTCATATATGTATCATATATCTGGTGATACAACCTGCTATAAAGATGATAACATGCAGAAATTTGAAAGATAGCATATTAAACTTAAAAACTCTGTTGTACTGGTCACTTGAGTTACAGATTCAACTGAAGCAAGTAAATATCATCAGTTTTATTTTTTTGTAGTTCTTTCATAGAGTACTTTTGGGCCACTATCACTCCATGGAAGAGGCAAACCATGCAATTCCATGGATCCACAAAGTATGCAAGATCCACTCTTTTTACTGCAGCCTGGTTTGGACAAACTCTGATCACTTCCTTGTTTGCAACTATGAGAAAATGGAAGGAAGGTATCTGTACACATAGCCCTCTGCCCTCAACTGTTTTTCTTTGAGAACTTACTTTGTCCATGGCACTGCAATTTTACTGTGAGAAAGTGCTGGGACAGCTGTCTGGTGTACAAAGTATTCTTTGTCAAGAGTGTGCGTCAAATTTATTAAGGTATTGGGGTTTTTTTCCCCCAAGGAAAAAAATGAAAATATATATGACTTTGCAGAAATTTCATGCAGCGTTGTTATTTTAGTCCCATTTTTTAACAAAGAAGTAACTTCCAGAATTATAAAATGCATTTGATGAAGCCGGACAAAAAATGAGATCTTTACAATGAACATGAAAGTAATCCATTCCGTAAATTTTTGGTATCTGCCATGTACTGATACTTTTTTCTAGCTTCTTGCATGGTGAGTCAAGATTGCTAATGTGTGCCAGTCCTAATCCTTCACTGCTAAAGATAACAGATCTTAACTGAGGCTTAATGGAAGTTGTGAAAAAAAAATTTGGAAAGTTACACTGTAAAGCTACCATTAATGTCGTACTACTCTTGTTTTTCCATTATAATATTAGCCTGAATTCACACTGGGCTTTTCTCTTCACTTCTAAATTCTGTTTTCCAATACAGTGATTCCCAAACTTTGTGATTCATACCGCCCTATAAACTGGTCTAGATGGTTCACGAAGTTTAAAAGAAAATTCTACAAACTGTCAGTCTCAGTACATGTGTTGATCTAGCAAGAAGGATGGATGTTTGAAAATCATTCTGTGGTTGGAAGGTAGGAGAGCCACTAGATTAAAAGGCAGGAATAAAAAACCACATAGAACAACAGGTTAAAAATTTCAATACATCAAACGTTTTATTCCTTCCCCAGAAACAACTGTGAAAGAACTTCTCAGGTGCCTGTAATAACATTCTTGATGGCATTACTGAATATCTTCAGAATAAAAATCATTGATTTCTTTTTTGGGGAGGAGTGAAGTCAGGGGAGACAAAGAGGGGAGAACTGCTATATAATCTAATAACATTTTTTCTAGCTCAGCATAATTTTTTCCTTCTTCATTTCTGCAGCTGAGAGCTGGTATTTTATCATTTCAGCATGTCAGATTGTTATACTTTGCAATGTTGTTATGCATTCAAATGTCAGTTTCACCTAAAAATTGAAAGTTATGCCTCACACCCATTTTCAGCTAAGAAGATGGCTGTTACTTCATATAGAAGATTTCCAAGGCAATATGAAGAGGTGAGCTTATCTGAGTACTGTTATATTTTATTCACATATCTCAAAATACACAATATTTACCTTCCTAAGATTAAAAACTTTTAACTTTTCCACAAAAAAAACTTAATTTATTTTAAAAAATTGATTTTGTTTAGTATAAATGAGAGTTTTCTCCATGGTAGAATTGTTCCATGTTCCATATTCCATAGCTTAGTAAATAGAAATATGCCTTATTACTTAATATATTTATTTCCCAACATTACTTAATAAATGTAGAAGGTGTCATTGTGTGATTATGTCTCATGCAATTCTGTTTCATCCAATCCCATGAATGACAGAAATAAGATCTGAACATGAAAAATGCTTTCTCTGGCAGCCTCCTTCATCCTTTTTTTTTTTTTACTTTCTCTAGGGCTAAACTGTGTGAGAGCCCATAAGGAATTGAGTCAGCCCCAAACATTTCTCATTCCAATGTTCAAAGTCAATAATGAAATAAATCTGTGGTAGTTTTGCTAAAAGGGAGTATGTAAAGTATGAAGGTTTCATCTGTACTTCATGTTCTTAACAATTTCTAAACTCATCCAAGAAAGAGTATGACTAATAAAGCCGCGCCATTCTTCATAGTTTTTATTAGTCTCAGTGTTAAGAATGGGTCAGTTTTGTGGATCCAGTTTGATCTAGGCTTTGGAATAAACTGTGAGATTATTTAATGCCTAAGAAAATTATTGTATAACTTTCATGTAAATATTCATTGGTAGTATGGGTTATGAGTAGTGAAATAACTAAACCAACTCCAGAATCTCCAAAAATCTATATTTCAGTGCTGCAATACAGAGGGAAGCAAAAGGGAACGGAGATTTTAACAAAACTCAAACCATAGATGAAAAGTTATAGATCTTCTCCTCTGCAGGCTGATTGAAGCCTTGCGTTTTCTTCTGGCCTTTGTATCTTTCTTTTACCTAAGTAGTGTCTTCTTTTGCTACATTGAAGGAATTAATTAATTTCCTTAAGAGGGTAGCATTGAACTGAAATAGGATGGCTTGGTGCATTTGAGTTCTTTTAGCAATAGAAGGTCTCTTGGGTTTTGCTTGTTGTCAGTGAAAATTGTTTCAGTTTCTTCCACAAACTTTCACCACTGCTTTTTGCTAGAGGTAACAGCAGGAATGGGTTCAGAGAGAAAGAAAAAGAAGACCTACTGATTTTATGGGGTGTTCCTTAAGACTGCTGTGTTGCAAACCCCCAAAATTTCTGTTCTGTTTTATTCTATTCTTTTTTTTTTTTTCATCCTGGAAGGAGTCATGTAGGGTGCAAGGTTAAATACTCACACTTACCAGTATGGTTGGATATCTTCAGTCTTGTAGAGTGCAACCCAGGGATGTCAGTCAATAGAACGGCCACCTTATGGTGAGGGTTTTTTTCAAAATCATATACATAATGTATATATATATTGGCAAAGACCACTGAAAGTTGTGTTTGTATGTTTTTAATAAACAGATAAGATGCTGAGGACTCGATTTGAAAAAGACTTTCTACACAAACATCAGAACCCTTATTATATTGCACTGTCTCTCTATGCAGGTTTAGTCTGAGACTTTTTGATGGGTAAATGCTTTAATTTTCTTTTTTTTTTTCTTTTCATTGAAGCAGGACAGTACACTCATAGGTTATTCATTATTGTTTATCATGTGTTTTGCACATTGCATCCCCATAAATAGATATAAAATATGGGCCTTAATAAATAATTTTCTTACACCTACATTTCATCCTGATGTCATCTTATTCCAAAGAAGGTCTTACTGAAATTCACATGAACTAGGATACTACTGAAAACGGACAAAGCACTGCAATCTGTTTCTGTACTGTTTAGTCTTCAGTCAGAGATGATGAGAGGAAAAAGAGAATTGTTCTTTTATATGCGATCCTGAGTTGTGGAGTCTTTGGTTTGTGGAGTCTTCATATTGGAATTAAATGTCAGCAGTCTGGATACTCTGGCAAAGGCTAACGGTCCATTTTGGCCCATCTCTCTGTTGGAGATCCTAAGCACCAGATGTGTCCCTGGGCATCTGGGGAGCTGGAGAGCAAGCTCAAGCCACTCTACCAGCCAGCCTGACAGAGTGCCGACCAGCAGCAAATCAAGCAGCCAGGAAAAGGATAAGGCATTTGGCCACAGGGAGAATGGCGGAAGCTGTCGGGAAGCTGGGAGCTAGGCAGCAGGCAAGCTGGGCAGGAGCCAGCTGTGTTCTCGGCCAACGGGTGAGAATTTCTACTTGCCAGCTTGTTATCTCGCCAGATGATCACTTGTCATCCTGCTGAAAGTCACGAGGCCATTTTGCAGTTTAGAAAAACTAAGGGGAAAAAAAGTTTTATTTTGTGTTATTTGTTTTATTGTTGATGAAAGACTGAACAGGTAATTGTCCAGCTTTTCCTCACTTCTACAAAATTTAGAGATTTGCTAACTTTTTAAAAAATGGCAGATAAGAATGTGATACAGGCCCAGAGCCACAACTTTTAGGAGTGATCTGCCCTTCAAATCTTGGACAACTGGGCAACTGTAAGTAAATTTCAGATACATTAGTTCATTTTACAGACTTAGCTACAAAATAGCTTGCAAAATACAACCACAGATAATGGCTTAAAATCACTTTTCTCTCTAAATACTTTCTGCTTGTAAATTCTGAACATGCTCTAAATGTAAATTTTAAAAATGTCAAGGTATCAGAAAATAAAGGGTGGCTTGAATATTGATGTCATTTTTTAATCTTTCTGTTCTTTCTTTGGACAAATCTGATTTCTGGAAATACTTACATAAAATCACTGGTTGGACAACATTGTAAGTGGTAGCTTTTTTTGATTAGACCTAAAGGATAGAATGAGGAAAAAAGGCTTTTCAAAACTTCTTGAGGTCTAAAATAGAATCAGTAACCTTCAAAGATAAATACAGTTTTAAATCCATTATCCAGCATGATTCAGGATAAGCATTTATTGACTAGTCAGCAGTCCATATTCAGCTACTTGAACATTTGTGAGAACACACTGAAAAGCTGCAAACTCAGCTAAAACAAAATCACATACACTTCCTATCTGCAAAATAGTTTTGGTAGTACTTGGCAAATTCCATTAAAGTGTTTTCTCATAATATTAGGTTTAAACTCAGCCTTGTGCCTGGAGACTGCAGCTACAACTCTACCAAGATCATTCTGTATGCATGGGAACGGCTAGAGTGGGACAGATGGAGATTTCTTTTGAGTATAGGTCCCAAATCTTAGAGAGCTGTGGCAAATTTGATTAATCACTCTGCATCTTACTTCATAACTATTACTTATGGTTTAAGAATAACTGATTTCCTTTGTCTCTGCTGCAGACTGGAATATAAAGGTGTGTGGTGGTGCATGCTGTGCATACAAGGACAGTTTCTGTTTTAACCCTTCACATGTGTCTGCAGGTTTTTTTTAATATATGACAACCTGAAGGACAAGCAGATGCCAGATAATGCAGCTTTCTTGCAGTGATAGCATGAGCTTATAGGGTTAATATTGTTGTATTTTATTATCTACTTGTGTTCAACTTTATTATTATAATGATGTGTAAATTTAATAATGGGTTTACTTGTAGACAATTTTTGCTTGTTGTTTTTTTATAATCCTCACATGAAGCATGTAAAAAAGAAATCTAATCCAGTTAAAATCTGGAGTCCAGCTACACAGGGTAGTCATTTGCAGCTAATGAATCAATACAAGTCCACAGCTCCAACATGCGTGATGATAATCTTTGTGTCCGGTTTGGTAGATACGCTAATCTGACTAGAGCAATCTGTCAGAATGATTGACATGAGCAGATTCTTAGGGCAGCAAAACAGCTTTGCTTGCTTTTTCTCTGCCAGAGCCTTGGAAAGGTAGCTTTATTGTTGAGAGCTGTGGGAACAGTGGATACTGTTTGACCGAGAAGGGGAGACATACCCCAGTCATAGTTCTCCATTCAGGACCAGCAGGCAGGAACAGGATTTCCAGGAACTGATTTTCCAGGACTCACATTTTACTCTTCCTCCTTCTCCTTTTCCCACTGACATCTTATCTTTAGGATGGCTGCATTCTGCTTTGCCTCTTCCCCAATATGGACCACGATAGGAACATAACCGTATGGTGGATTATATGACAGATGTTAACCAGAGGCTACTGTAAGAGAAGCCTCATGTTTCCATATGCTGGCATGGTGCAACAGCTTATCCTGGGCTTCCTGAATCTGCAAAGTGGGAAGTTAGCCTAGCACAAGAAATATTGCAGTGGTAGTACAAAGCGTGCCATGGCCCGAGGCTCAGATAAGGAAAAGTTATGGAGCAGAGAAAACACTTAATTTGGTTGTTCTTCCTGGTAAGGAAAGAAAAGTATGAAGTCTGTATAAAGGCAAGTGTATGTATATGCATGTGGAATTTGTGTTGTACAGATTATTTCAATCTATCAAATACCTGTCCCAGGTAGATAGAGGGGGAAAAAAACCCTGTGAAGATGCAATTTATACCTGTACAGAGAGACAGTACAAGACATGTACTTCAGCTATAAATATGAGTGACACATAAGCCTTTAAGTTTTTTTGGTATATTGAAAGACATATAAAAAGAACATAAACTCCAAACTGGAATTTGGCCAGGAACACAAGCCGATGATACTTCTGAAATGGGATGCATTTTTGCTTTCATTTGTTTTTAATGCAGATGTATTACTTCTAAACTTCAGATAGTAGTAGTATTTCTAAACTTCAGATTAAGCTTCTTTTTCAGCTGAAGTATAGTATTTCTAAAAGGAGCTACTAGATTTAATCATGTTCATTAAAGTAAGATTCAGAAGTATAATTCTAAGATTTATTGTGAAAATTCTTCAACTTTTTTACATGTTTGGTTTTATGATGCAATTAAACATTGACTGTGAAGTTTATTGTCATCCTGTGTTAATGTTTTTGTCATTTTCAAACAAGCTTATAATTAATGTGAGAAGTAAAGATGTGAAGTATATGAGCAAAAATGTAACATAGTTCCTATAAATCTGTAGATGTTTACCATCTGCAAGTATGTCTGTATTATTTCTTTAGTTAGATGCATACTATATATGGTTTTAGGATATATTGAACACAACTAGTCACTCATATAAAATACAAAATAGCACAGTATCTGTAGGTTTTTTGTAGATTTTGTGACTGCTAATTTTTTCAGACATGGTTGTATAGGTGTCTGCGTGTTTTTTCATATTAAATGAAAGATATATTTTCTTATATTAATTTATCATGTAAATAGTTCATAACTGGAAGAACTCAAACCCTAGGTTTAGTGTTTCTATCTTGTGTAAAAACTCTCTATTGTCAAACAATTTTGTTGGGCTTAGGCTATGACCTGTTCTTTCCTTTAGGGTTTCTGCTTGACTACCTGTTTTTTGTATTTTTTTTCCCCTGATGCTAGCAAGGATCTTTAAAGATCTATCCTGATATCAAACATAGGCCAAAAAAGTTAAAAATTAAGGGAGAAATAGATAACAGACCTATGATTGGTACGACTACCTAAGCTTTAATTCTGTTTGCACCACTGAGTAGCAGACACACTAATGATAACTTTCACACTTGAGCTGCCAAATCCAGTCCTCCTTTGCTTGTGTATCTGTGTGTACACCGTTTCTCAGTATGACAGTGGTTAATACAAGGGAATGCTTTTAGCTCCAGTGACACTCATGTGGCTTAGTGTAAGGGCCTCTACATACACACATACCTGTCTTCCTGCAGACTTGTCTTTCCATTCCTCCAAGTACCCACTGACTTTAGTTTCATCTTTCTTTATTTTTTTTCCTGTTGCATTCACAGATTGTCACCTCATTCAATTATTGATCTCTCCTGTGCTACAAATTCACTCAACACTGCCATCCCTGCCTTAAAATGATTTCCATGGGGGGATCTTGAATCTATTGCTTTGAACTTAATTGACTTTTAAATTGATTTGAAGGAAGGAATAAGGTTCTATTTCTATTCTGTCTGGTTTGATTCTTCTGAGCTAAAAAGAGAAAGATAATTTCTGTCATCAAAACCAGGCAGGCATAATGTTGAATGCACATGGACTGTGTTGTCTAGTGCATAGGTTATATTTTACAATTTCTTCATCATAGTGTTGTCCCTACATGTTCAAAGGCACACGTTCTATAGGAAGTTTGGTAGTTTATTTGTTGAATTTTCAGCTATTGCTTCCTAATTCTGTTCAGGAGGTCACGCCATATATCTGAAATCCTACAGTATGCAGTATGAGTAATTTCCGTCTTGGACACCGTAGGGTTTCTAGGCACAGCTACCTTCTTTTAGGCTTTCCTGAAGGGATAAGCCCAAAGCACTGAAAAGGTTAAGTGAGCTGGCCTTTGGGGCACAGCAGGAAGCTTTCCAGTCTGTGTTTGTCTAACTTCTGTCAAAAATAGTCCTGCTTTTTGTTCTTGTTAGCTTCTCATTCCCTGAATTTTGAAAGAACTGTTTGTAAGTCAGGCACAGATTCTGTGTATGTTAACATGACAGACAAGTATTTCAAGTGGCTGCCCAGTCAGCTAGATGACATTGACTATATGCTCTACCAATAACAGAAAGTACAAATTTAAGAACCTCACTGTAAACTGCAAGCCATTTTGGCTATTAGCCATATCCATCCTAGTTGTACAAAGCAGCATCTGGTGATCTTTTCAGCAGTCCTTCAAGTTGAAGAATTTGCTTTTTTTAAAGAGAACTGTAAATGTCTAAGCTGTTTTGCAAATTATCCTTTTTCTTTTTTTTTTTTTTTTGAGTGTTTTTTTGTTGTTATTGTTTTGGGGTTTTTTGTTTGTTTTAGTTTTTTTAGAGTTTAGGCTGTTCAGCCTGGAGAGGAGAAGGTTCTTGGGAGACCTTATAGCATCTTCTAATACCTGAAGGGAGCCTGCAACGTAGCTGGAGAGAGACTTTTTACAAGGACCTGTAGTGAGAGCAACGGTGGGAATGGCTTTAAACTGAAAGATGGTGGATTAAGACTAGATATTAGGAAGAAATTCCTTACTGTGAGGGTGGTGATACACTGGAACAGATTGCCAGAGAAGTTGTGGATGCCTCATCCTTGTAAGTGGGCAAGGCCAGGTTGGATGGGGCTTGGAGCAACCTGGTATAATGGGTGGTGTCTGTGTCTATGGCAGGAGAGCTGGAACTAGGTGATCCTTAAAGTTCCTTTCAACCCAGACCATTCCATAATTTTATGAGATAGCTCGATTCAGTTACGGCAAGTAATTATGGTGGCAAAATTGTTTGTAAGCATTGATTGTTGTATTAGGAGGCTTATACACTTCCTCCTTTTTACGTTTCTTTTCACTGCCTTTAGTATTTCTGTGAAAGAGATACCTGAAAAAGCATGTCCTGGACTGGATATGGAAGTGGCAGTAGCTTCTGCAGCAATAAAAATCTTGCACCAAAATTCACCGGAGCACCCTTTGGTGGTCAGATTTATTGATCTGCTTTGCTAGGGGGTAAGTTTGAGGTTTTCAATTTTTTTAACTTTGGCATGTGGAAATCTGTAGAACATGTTCAAAATTGTCTTTATATTAAATTTGCAGAACTAGATTCCACTGCTGTCTTGGGAAATATTTAGAGGTCTGTAAGCTGAAAAAGGTTGAAATTTTTGCTTCACAAAGACAGCTCCGTGATATGAAGAGAAGCCTGCCATATTTTGAGTAGAGATCATTCTGACTGATTCACAACTTTTTTACTGACAGAAAACCATAGAATCCTAGAACTTTTTAGGTTAAGAAAGACTCTTAAGATGATCAAGTCCAACTATAAACCCAGCACTGTCAAGTCCACCACTAACTCATGTCATGATGTGCCACACCTCTCCAGGGATGGTGATTCAAAAATGTTTTTAGAATAATATAAGTATAAAAACCCCAATGATACAGCAATCTATAAGAATAGTAAAGTTGGAAAAAAAAAAACTTCTCTTGTGATACTGGCAGAAAAATGAAGGGTGAGAATAGAAGTGATAGGTATACCAGGAGTGTCATGAGGTTTACTTACTGTAATAAGTCTAAATTTACATCCAAGGCTTTGTATAGTACTGATGATGCTTGATACAGATACACACCACTGTAGGATTAAGTGGTCTGTAGGAATCTCTCTTTTTTTCATAATCTACCCTGCCCTTCCTGTCCTAGTTCTTAATTATTTATTATTCAGACTTTTTCAGACTTCTCCCTTGTTCTTCTGTATTCCTGCCTCCAAGATATTTTCTTTGCTTCAGAAAACTCACTAAGCTCGTTAGACATGCATGCACCATTTGCTCGCATCCTCAGTAAATGCCTGGGAAGCCAAAGTAAGAAAGATGAAAACTGGAAAAGGTACTGAAGAGGATTTAGAGTTGAATTTAAACATTTTAATACGAAATTGAATAAGCCTTTGATTGTTCATTGTCCAAACCCATCTGTAGTTTTCTCAAATCTGCCCTTATTATGGCAACTAAAACTTTGTAGAAATGAAAATAGTAAACATCAACTCCTGCAATAAACATCAACTAATCTGTTTGCCAGGTCTTTTCCTGCCCTTCAACATGCCTCCCCACTCCCATCCCCCTTCTTAATATGTGAGGAACAAGGCCAACTTCGTGGCGTTCTCTTGAGGTTCAAGAGTTTCACTGGAAGACAGCTGCTGACTACAGGGTTTGAAAGCACTAAGACTGGGAGAAAAAAAATGCAGAACAGAGTGTTTCCTGCCCTTCTTTGCCCTATTTCTCAGACTTGTTACAGGAGGATGGTTTCTATCCGAGCTATTACTGCCTCTGGGTTTTTTTTGTTCTCCAGTTGTAACTCTGGAACTGCTGAGAAGCCAAAATCTTCCTAGCTGCTCCCAGTAATGCAATCTGTTGTTTATATCTAAAATTATTTTAATTGTCTAATTAGCATTTAATCACCTATACTTTGGTCTTGTGTTCTGGGTTTTGATGAGTTGTGTATATTCAATTTTGCTGTCACTTCCCTTCTGGTCTTTCTTTTCCCTTCATGTAGGCTAAGAAAGTGTTTAAAATGTGCTGAAAAGTTCTCTTTCCTTTTAAAATGATTTCACTATCTTCAGTTACTAACGGAATTTAAAATTTCTGCAATAATATTCCTTTTTAACAATTCAAAATCAGATCTGAGCTGGAGTGAGTCAGTGTATTAATCCATTAATAATGTGATATTAGTAGTTTGGTCTCAGCAGTTTTGTCATTGTTGAATATAAAAGAAAGGGAAAGGCTGAGAAGAAGTATCTTTCCAAAGCCAGTTGATAAGAACTAAGAAGCTTTGGCTGTAGGAGGTTACCTGAGGGAAGGTAGCTTCCCATTTAGTATGTCTATATTTTCCAGTTATAAAACTCAGCCTAATAGCTCTGGTAACATATTCAGTATCCATCCCATTGGGATAAAAATTATTCACATGCTATGCCTTGGTTATGGACAGCTAAATATAAGAGAAAGAAAGACATCATAAACCCAAGCAAATGTTGTTTATTGAAATAATGTATTTTAGGTTTGGTGGGTTTTTTAATGCTCTTGTTCAGGTTATATATCAAAGTGGTAATCAAACTGGTGGGGCACAGCAGTTTCCTCACCAATAAATTGTGCAGAGATGACTGTTTGGAAAGGTCAGATTGTGGCTGGAGCCCGTGCTGGTGCTGGGAATCCCTGTCTGTTTGTTCAGGTAACATGCTTAAAGGCTCAGATCACCTTGACTTCTCCATTATATCCCTGAGTCTCAAAGGACTTCCAGCAACACAGAAAAAAGGTGTCTCCTGCCTGAGCCAAGGGGTGGTGTTGCTTATAGTCCTGTACCAACAAACACTAATGCTGTCTGTGGATGGATGCTGTTCCTCTACTGTTTCATTTCAAAGCTACATGAGATAATCTTCCTTTGATTTGGGGTGATGTACTTGTTTTTAGACCAAGAGTGAACAGAGAAGGAAGCTCACTCAGTGTTACTCTTTCTAGGGGGCCAAGAGCTGAGTCCACAGCCAGCCTATCCCTCCCTCCTTTCCTCCCTTCCACTGTTGTCTGGTCTGGCACTGCAGAGAGAGAGAGCATTACCAGTCTTAAGATCATTGTACATTAAATTAAGTCATTATTATATCTGTGCTACCATGACCATTCTTTGCCATGAGAGGTATTTGCTATTATCAAAAAAATAATAACTGTGAGGGCCTAAGAGCATTGATTTTCAGCTGAGTCTATTGAAATCTACTGAAAACTGTCATGCAATGGCTAGAACCACTGCTATTTCACTACCTGTAATAGCAGTTGCAGTCTGTACTCATTATCTCAGCAGAATAACTAGCTTGCTACTCAATATAATTGGTTATTGTTTATAAAGTTTACCATAAACTAGTACTCTATAAGAATCTAGAAGAAAAGTATTATTGACAGTTGCTGGACAACTGACTATTAAATTCAAATAACCGATGAAAGCAAGAAAGGGATGATAAAGGTTATTTACTAAATGAGAATTAAAAGGGTGATGAGTAAAGATTATGACTAACAAACCTGACAATCTTTTCTTTGGGACAAACTCTGTTTTAGTCATACTGGAGTGAATCAACTGAAGTAAAACCAGTAACTTTGTATTTAAATCTAAGCAAGGATTTATTTCCTCAATGTTTAGCCATTAATGCTACCATATCTGGACCTGTTTGTACATTGTCAAGGATTCCCTTTGCCCATTTTGTAAGGTGTAATTTTGAAAGGTTGGAAAAATAAAAAAAAATAAATTTGCCTTGGAGTACAGAACATGTGTCAAATTCTACTGCTTATAATGGCTTTAGAGAGATGGGTTATCAGAATATATTAATCCCAGTTTTCAAAGCAGTAGATGAAAATAAGAAGAGCAAAATGTATTGCAGCATCCATCATGGATATCTGAATGCAAACCTAGAGTTGCTACATAGAATAATATATTGGTATTAAAATGGTGGTAGGAAGAAATTGTATTATTGTGATTTTAGAACTGATCATAGACTAAGAAAGTTCCTTTAATACTAACAAAAGTATTAAAATGAATATTTCATTAGATTTAGTCTTAACACAAAAACTTGATCTTAACACAAGATTTGGTGCTTAATTTTCTCTCATAGATTTGGAGCTCAGTAGCAGGATATATTTTGTGCAAATTTAATATTTCATTATACATTATTAAAGATAACTAGATTTTTTTTTCTTTTAATACTGGCAAAGCTTTCTCTTGCAAGAGCCTTCAAAAAGTCTACATTTTTTTATTTTAAGCTTCTGCGTGAGTGCCCAAGTTGTGTGTGCCAGAGCAGAATTCAAGTACTGTCTCGAGCCTCGTATCTCTAGGCATCCTCTTAATCTGTAGATCCACCATGTTGCACCCTTCCCAGTACTAGAATTGTTGTGATCATTATCACTTATATCCTGTGACTGATACAAAAGTCTCCATATCAGACAGGCATTCCAGGCTTGGTTTATGTAAAAATTTGTGTTACGGTTTATGGCTGGGTGTGGTATGCCTTATAAAGGTTTGAAATTCAGTCACCCTTTTGGGGCCGGGGGAGAAGGAGAAATGAAAGAACAGAATGCCTATAGATGTATTTCTGCTGAGAAAGCATATCCTGCTTGACCACTCTGTAGGCCATGGAGTCTTCTCAAGTTTTTGTGGTTCTATGTGCTTCACGTTTTCCTCCAAGGCTTTCAGTCTCTTCTGAGACCAATTTTTTTTTCTCCTGTACGCAGCTAGTCCTGTGGTTAACCAATGACAAGTGGTACCTTTTCTTTTGAGTCCAAGTACCTTTGAGTCCCTTGAGTATTTGTGTTCTGATATTGCTATTTGATGTCTTTGCTCTGTTCTTTGGAAAAGTCAAGTTCATCAAATCCCTGTGAAGCAGTAAAAGGAAACTGGTTTTACTCCTTATGTTGCCTTTTTCCTTCCTATGTGCTGGTGAGAGACACTCAAATACTTATAGATTTTATCTGAATTCATGATGGTCTATGGACCTAGACACGTTTATAGACATATTTACACCAATTCCCTCTTACTTTAGTAAAAAAAAACTTATAGAGAGTAGAGTAATAACACTAGAAGTTAAAAAAAATATCTAAACCTTACATATTTTAAAAGTATTTAGTATGGAGAGATGATTTAAATATCATATATCATATTCAAGTGTGATATAAGTTTCTTTCCTCATTTACCTTTCCCCATCAAGTTGAAGAACAGCTTATTAGAAGGGAAGCAACATGTGTAAAACTTAGGAGTGCAGTCAAATGCCAGTGTGTGAGCTGGATAAAGAAACAGTCCTGTGAGTATACTTACAAGTAAATTAAAATAAGAACATTGTGCTATTTTATCCAAAATGGTTATTTTAGGTGCCTGAGATCTGTGAAAATTGCAGTGGGAGGTAATACTGCTCCAAATTATGTCATATTTCATTCAGAATTTGCTGTTAATTATAGGGGTACCTGCTGGACTATACTCACTCATGTCAGCATTTCAAATGAGCATACTCAGTCTACATGAATTATTTCATGGATGAAAACTGCAGCATAATTGTGTTGTTAGTGTGCTTTTGACACAAATATTTTGATATTTATTAATTAAAATATTTTATATATTCTTTTTAATTTTTTTATTGTATCACTTTTTAAGAACTCATTAAATTCAGGGTCAGAAAGGCCCTTTAGATCATACAGTCCCTCACCCAAAATATTCGTATGTCTAACCTGGTTATATCTTCTAGAAAATATTTTAAAAGGCATAAGGAATTCACCCAGAAGGAAACCTAAGAGATTGCTCAGAAATAAAAAGTTAATTACTTAATTTAAAAGATTAGTCTTGCTTCTGTTCTTAATATGCCTGGGTTCAACCATTGTATCTTGCAGTTTATTTTCTTACGTGCTTGTAGGCTCTTTAGTCTCCAACACTCCTTTTCCACTTGTTTGCACATCGAGATTCAAACACCACTTTTCAGATGCAGATTTACAGGTATGAATCATCATTTCAATTTTTATATCCACACCAGGCACATATCCCCTTTTAAATTTGCTCATGTTGTTCTTACACATTTTATGTCAGATCCTGAGACACTGTCTCAGTAATGATCCAGCTTAGTGATTTTCAAAACAGCCACACAAATCTTTGTGAGCAATAACCAGGGGAAATGGTATTTGTGGGTGCATGTTCTCCCCTATCTTTCCAGTTACAGGAAATAATGAGGGAAGAAATAGGAAAAGTCAACAGACCAATACCTCTCTGAGCCTGACGTCACCTGAGGTTTTTGGTCAAGAAGCAGTCTACACAACACCAGTCCTGTTGGCAACATATGGAGTACACTTGTGTCAAAGTGGGAAAAAGCATCTTTTCACAGGAGTTGGCAGAGGTCATTGATAAAACTTTAAACAAGATTTCAAGGGAGAAAACCAAGGTCTCTAGAAATAAGTCTTGCAGTGGCATGCCATTGTTTAAGGTATAATGTCCTATCAAGGTCCTTTGGTCTGCCATCTCTGTGGAAGTAGGGGAAGGAGATTCATGTGGCAGCAAAGACACAAGAGTTATCAATGTGCCTGAGAATGGTGGGAGTCAGTTATAGATCACCCAATGAGGATGAAAAGGCAGAAGAAGCATTGTATAAGTAGCTGAGAGAAATCTCATGGGGGACTTCAACTTCCAGATTTCTGCTAGAAATGCAGTGCAGGTTGCCCAGGAAATGGTTGATTCACCATCCCTGGAGGTATTTAAAAGATGTGTAGTCATGGTACTTAAGGACACGGTTTAGTGGTGGACTTGTCAGTGTTGGATTAATAGTTGGACTCAATGATCCTAAGGGTCTTTTCTAACCTAAACAATTCTATGTAGTTTCATGTATTATTCACTGCAACGGTTTCTGAAAGAACCCCTCCTTATTGAACAACTGTGTAAACAACTTTCTTACTTCTACTCCACATTCAGTTTGCATATATCAAAGATTATAATTTTGAAAGTGATACACAGATTTTGGAAGCTGTGTAATCTTTACTTATTGAAAAATAAAAGTAATCCATTTCTGCTTTTAAAGTGTGAATGCATCAACTGATCTCTTAGACATGTTTCTTAAATATTATGCCATTAATCCTAGAAATCCCCATTTTTCTGTGGTATGCCTCCTACATTAATAAAGCAAAGATAACACAATATAGCAATGTATTTTCAGAAATTTTCTTTAAAACATAGAACTTTATTCCACAGTGCTAAAGAATCTGTAGATGTTGCAAAGCAAGACATGAAATGCTGTAAGCTATTGAATTTCTCATGTAAGTTTTATCTTGAAATATTTCAAAGTATTATAAGGTATGAATTTTCAAGGAAAAAGATTAATTTGTAGACCCATGCAAACATGACAAAACTGAATGAGCAAAGTGTCCTTTTCTGTTGTTATTGTCCTTTCAGCTTTGTCAGCCATTAACTCCAGGACTGCTGTTGTACAAGTTCAGGCTTCAAAAGCACTTCAGTCTCTGGCCTTTTGTTTAACATTTACTGAAGGTGATATCTATGATTCTGTCTAATCAATGCTAGCCAGAGTGAGCTTTCTGTAAGATTACCAAGGTGAAACTGCTTAACTGCATGTTATTCGCAAGAAATTTTTCTGTCATATTATGGAATATATACTCCAGATTTATCATCTATGGAACTGGACAAGAGCCACCCCTGGGCGTCTGTATGTACTTGTTACCTTTTATAGGTGCTTACATCTCAGGAGGCGATCAAGTCTTGTGTTGTAACTAGATAATCACAAGAGAGATAAGAAATTCTCAATCATTAGCACTTAATTTATGTAAGAGTATGCCTGAACTTAAAACAAAATTTTAGGGGAAAGTTCTGTCTGGATAAGGCTGAATGTAAGACAATATGTGACCATTTGGCTATGTAGATAGACTCAGCTTCATGACATTCCCTCGGGTCCTGTCACTGGTCACCAGAGAGAAGAGGTAGGTTCCTGTCCCTCCACTTCCCCTCTTGAGGAAGCTGTAGAATGCTATGAAGTCTCCCCTATGTATCCTCTTTTCCAGACCAAGTGACCTCAGCCACTCCTCTTACGGCTTCCCCTCAAGGCCCTTCACCATCTTTGTAGCCCTCCTTTGGACACTTTCTAATAACTTTAGAAATAACTTCATCATGCATCCCTTCCTGATATTAACCAAGTTATCTTTCTGACCTTGCTGGAAAACTTGGGTATCACTAATCTAGTATGACACTCCATATGAATAAGAAATACTAGTGTATATATAAGTGTATAATTCTAGTGTATTATGTAAGTGTATATAATTTTATTTTCCCCGGCAGCCCCTGTGCCACGTGTAGTGGAGGTCCGGGGACCCCGGCAGCCCCCCCACCGTGGCACGGAGGTCCAGGGATCCCAGCCCCCAGGCGTGGTCACGGTCAGCCTCCGCCCTAGCCCTGGTGGGAGAAGGGAGAGAAAGAGAGGGAGCCTCGCCGGGGGGTACTGAGCACCCATGGAATGTGGGTAAAGCCTTCAAACCTGCGCAATGGATGTTTTAGGTGAGACACAGTGTGCGCGGAACTGAACCCACCCTTTAATCCTGAGGTTCATCAGCCAGGGCCGAGCGAGCTTGGACGGTGGCAGCGAGGTCCTCAGGACGTAGGTTTAATTAGAATGACTTTCTCTTAGATGGATGGCCTTACAGGGCTAAGCGAACTCCATCTGCCCAGGTTTGGAATTAGAATTGTCCTTCTCCTAGGATGACTGCCAGAAGGTTAGTGAGCCAATCCTGCCCATGGACATGTTATATCCGACCCTTCAGTTTTGACCTGTCTGGCATGGGAGACCCTACCGAAGTCATGTACCATTGCCAGCATAGCTCGCAACCTCATAGGGGCACACAAGCTTCTTCCCTACTGAGGCCCCACAGCCCACCAGACCCCCTCCTCCTCCCTCAAATTGGACTGAAAAACCTCTGTGTGCTCCGAAGTTCCTCCTCTCTTCTCTCCTTCTCCAGGGTGGCCGCCGGGAGCCTGTAAAGCGTGTCTGGCCACTGGGGCCCGGGGCCTGCCCCTGCCCGGGGAATACATGACAGGTGCTTCTCTAGACAGTGGTTCTATGATTTTTATGATAAGGTCCATCCAATCCCAGATTTTTCCACCCTCAGTTCTACCCCCCAACACGCCCCTTCGGGAATTGGGTTTGGGGTCTTCGGGACTCCTTCTTCCTCATCTTCATCTTCTTCAAAGCACTTTCAGTTCTTGGAGCTTCTCCAAAGTTCTGGACTTGAAGGTCACTGTGTCTGTGATGTATCTTGTTGTTCAAGCTGGGGTGCAAATATTCTTAAACAGAAAGAAGGCCTACCTTGAGGGAAGTCTAAACAAGCTAAGGAATTTAAAAGTTAGATATGAAAGGGGGTAATAGGGTTGGGTAAATGAGTAAACTACTGTGCTAAAGGGTGGCATATTATACAGCTACATTAAAATCTACATTTACTACACAGCTACTTCTAAGATCTATGAAAGTTAAAAAACCCAAAAAGCTCTGGGGCATCACTGAAGACCAGAAAGATTGAAACTAAAATAATATAATTTCCACAATACTTAACTTTTCAGTCAACCTTGTGTTATACGAGTATGTAAAAATATGGGAGAAGATAGTTCCTGTGCTATGGAGGAAAGGAATTTAGAGCAGTGTATGGGTCAAAATATTTCTAGCCTTTTGAGGCACTAATGCAGTTTATTTAAACAGAATCTGTATCTCAGTGTTGTAAGAGACGAGGTAAAATATTGAATTGTGTTACACAGTAATGAAATCACACACAACACTGCATAATTTCTTTGTAATTATTGCAGTGTTTTTTCCACAAGCTAAATGGTAGTATTAAGATATAGTTAGATGGAAAATCATCGTTTCTGAACAGTGACTATTTCTAATTCTCTTAAGTCTAAACTGAATTATTGACCTGTTACAGTCCTGGGAAATGGTTTAAAGGAGATGTGCTATACAAGATCTGTATAGGATACCTACATTTTAGATTAGATACTCTATTGCTTATAATTCTTGAAACCATATGGACATTTAGGTCAGCACTGAAAATGTTTATTTTTAGTCAAAGAATTTATGTGCTCAAATAAGGATGTATATATTTTTCTACAGTGAAAATGTATTTTTCAATGAAAATAAGTAACCTTTTTCCAGCCTGTGCATCAGTAGTAGTCTGAAAGTTGCTGGAGGTGGTTTGTGAAGCATGTGTGTGTTAAAAAATTTTACTGGAGACTGTAGCTGACAAATACTGACAGCTGCAGTTGCATAGATACAACCTTAAATATAAAAAAAATCAAGATTAGCTGGTAACATGACTGTAAACCCCTTAATTGTTAACTTGAACAAAATGCATATACTGGAAACACTAATAATTAGTAATTTTCTTGACTGAGAGGATTTATATTGCCTCAATTTTCTGTGTAACCAATAAAACACATAATTATTGCAATGATAATTGTAAATCACAGCAAAATACAAGTTGTCAATTTTATTAAATTTCTGTTAACTATTTTTATGAGAGATTTCAAATAGTAATAGCATACTGCTGAGGCAGAAGGATGTAAAACTGTTACTCATGTCAGATTGGGTAATGGCAGAGTATCCAAAGGTCAAGAAGTGTGCTGAGTATATTAATATAAAAAGGTATTCTTAACCTAAGCTGTTACCCAAGCGTTGTCCAAGTGATGAGAGAATATTCCACTTTGAGCAAGGCACAATCTATAAGCCTTCAAAGGTCTGATATAATCATAAAAGTTGAGGTTTAGAAAGGACCCCAGGAAGTCATGTAGTTCTTAACTTTACTCTGAAAAAAAAAAAGCTACCTGCTCGGAAACCTTCTGTAGAGATGCTGCTCTTACCATTCTTAAAATAGATAGAAAGAACATATAATAATATTCTATTATTGCTAGAAACTGTATATAGGGAGTAGTAATTGAAATATCCTATTGTTGCCTAGCCTGCTGCTTCTCTCTGTATCTCACAGGAAAAAGACAAGAGGTGCCTACAAGGGCATTATGTTACAGACAGTAATAACTTGCAAAGGAAATGCAAGTAAAGAACTAAATAAGTGTGTCCTAATCTAACCAAGTTTCTAATTTTATGAGTAAGAAAAGGCTGGGGAGTAGGGCCAGGGACCCTGTGTTGAATTATTATTTCATCACACTCTAGTATTTGATTAATTCCTTAATCCTTTGCTCTGTTTCTTATATAAAGACCAATTTCCTTTTCTAGTCAGATTCTCTTTCACTGTCTTTTCCTGGTGATTGTTCCATTCCAGGACTCCATCTGAAGACTTCCAGTTAAATATTACAGAGGGTTTTGTTCTTTATAAAGCAAATGACATATGAAAAATTTGTGGAGACAGTTTTCTTGTAATTCAGAATTTGGGCTTTTATCTAAATAATCATGTGTATATCATAGTGAAATATGTTATTCATATTGATATTTTAATAATCAATGCCTCAAAAAAAATTAGCTTTTTTTTCAAATCATCTAAAATGAAAGCCAGTAAATCCCTCATATTCCAAACTGTATAATCTGTATGTTTCATCTTCAAGTTGTGACAAAATGTGACAACACTTCTCATATTGCGAAACCAACACCAACTTGGAACGTCTCCTTCTAGTCCATAAAATATATGATATAGTCCCATTGCCTATCCAGGTGAATCAAGAGATCAATATTTTTACAGATGGTAAAAACTTACTGATTTTCTTAGTTCAGGAAGATGAACAAACTTCACAGTACTGTGTGGACTTCTGGATAACTTCTAAACTTGAAAGATACCTTTAACATGTATGTTTTTCACAGTATGCTTGTTTTCATAATACATTTTTCCTCTTTTCACAAGAAATGATTGATTTACAGGAAGTGATTACCTGTAACTTTCTTTTTTTTTTTTTTTTTTTATAAAATTCCATCTGCAAAAAGTTCTTTGAGAATAAACTATTTCTGCTTAGGCTCCATACATCTAGGCTGTAAAATCTAAAGTATATAAACAGAATCATAATGTTTCTCCCAGAGAAATCTTTTCTTCCCCTGGTGGCTCATTTAATTTATGTACTGTAGTGTAATTGTGTTTCAAATAATTATCCAAAAAAAGTGATAATAGAGTCTATGAAATTTTCTTTTAAAACTATTCCTCCTTTATAGCTTTCCCTTACTTATAGGCAAACAACACAGTTTTAGTTATTACATTAACAAAAATAAGTTAAAGAACAAAGTTGTATTTACTGACACTTATGGCCATGTTAATACCTTTTCACATTAAAAAAAAAGTGTTTCCCTTTGGAGCAAACTAATACAACAGAAACTAGTCATTTCACTGTTGCAGAACATAAGAAAGAGCATCTAAACATGTTAGAAGGGAATAGATATGTGCCGTTTCTATTATGAGTTCATGCTCTGCTAATTTCCCAAACAACTGAAACTCTTCACACTTCAAATTTACAGTGTAAGCTGAAAGCCATACCTTTGTTAATCTTCCTTAGACCGGTAATACTAGTCATATCTAACTATGATCTTGATTTTCAACTTTAATATTCACATTATTTCACCATTTACCAGATCTGCTTTTGAAATATAGCAGTATGAACGTCAATAGATCCAGGAATGGTTTTTGGTTGTCTTTTTTTTTTCCTCCTAGGGCATTTAGAATGCTCATTTCTTCTCATCTTCTCTTCAGGAGGGGAACAGATGGCTTCAGAAATTCCTCTGGACCAGAAACAACATGTTGTTAATAACACTGTGAATCTTACTAAGAGTTACTCCTGTGTTTAAAGGCTCTAAGCTTAATGTGATAACTGATGAGTTTGAAATTAAGCATGTGAACAAGCCTTTACAGCAGGAGTATAAAGAGTATAAACTCTTATACCAGGACAGAATACTGAAAAAAAAGAAGACTGGAGAACAAGGTTTGTATTCTTGTTTTATTTCAAGAAAGCCAAAAATCAGTCTTCTGTCCCCTAGATTAATAACCTTACAAAGAACAATTCCACTTTTGGTCTCCCTGTGTAGCTTTGCAAGGTGCACCTTCATTGTTACCATGTAACATACTAATGAATCATGGAAACTGCTTATTCCTCTTATATATACAGCTTTGTGAACTCATTTTGGAATAATAGTTTACAAAAAAAAAATAAAATTCTTAATGCTGTTTCTTTGGAATGGACTGTTGAATACTTGGGAGCCTTTTATAACCATAAAATTTACAATGATACTTACTAGGGAGGCTTTATAAAAGGTGATCATGTAAGACAATTTTTATACAGGGAAATACTGAAAGATGTTTCTAAAAAGGAGCAACAGACCGCAATATGTAATTCTCTTAAGCAATAATAAATTGCCCATATAGAATTAATGATCTCCAGACATTTCTTTTAAAAGACTTGAAAAGAACTAATTAATGCAGCACATTTCAAGCTAAGCAAATTGCAATGAAAAATGGGGTTACTGGAAGCTATAAATGCAATTCGTAACTGAAGGAAAAGAGCAAAACATCACTCAGAACATTAAGGAATGCAATTAAGCAAAACATTTGGAAGTACTTAATTACATCTGCAGAGGATAGTTGAGTGAGATCTGGTGCCTTGCATTAGTAGCAATATCAAAGCTTCAGGAGATTGCTTAAGCATAAAGCAGGTAGACCGTTTGCTATCAGGATACTTGATTTGACATGCAAAAAAAATATTTCTTCATTGATAAATTATGCAAATATCTGAAAAAATAATTCTTAGCAATGCCAAATTTTGAATTACAGGAAGAAAAGACAAGTAGACAGTAAGCGCACACTTTCTTGTTGATCCAAATGCCTTGGTATAATTAACATATACCAAAATAAAAAACACGTGAGAAAATGCGATAGACTGTAAATCAACTAGAGCTTAATTTTGCAAATTGCAAAACTATATGGTCCTAACTAAGCAAAACTCTGACAAATCTTTATGCTTTCATCTATTTCGTATCTCTTATTGTAACATTCTTCATTGGAGTTTGAAATTAGACATTGATCTAATAGGTGAAACTCCTAAAGACAGGTGTTAAATCATGCACTCTCTCTTTCATAGAAAAGTAAAAGGTATCTTTGTGAAAGCACCAGGGAGTGAACAAACCTGAGGGGTATCTGGCATGGAGTAGCTTATGTTCATATTACAAAGAAAAAGCATCTTCTGGAGCAGATAGAGAGTGTCGAGTGTGCGTATCAACCAGGAGAGCTCGGGTGTTCTTTGCATCTCTGCTGCTTGCAGGCAATGGGCCTGGGAGAGAGCCGTCAAAGCAACCACAGCTAAGTCTCCTCCTGTAGGAAGATCTCTGCACAGGAGCTCAGAAGTAAAGTGGAGAGTATCTGAAGGGCAAAGCAAGCTCACTGTGTAGCTAGATTCTCCTTGCCTGCCTTGAGCTTATTCCTAGTGAATAGATTGACTATAGCACCTTGTTCCCTGCTTCACTTTCCCTCTTCTACTTGATCTGTTTTCTTGTAGCTGTTATGATTTCAGCAATGAATGCTTCTGGCTGAGTCTTGGTACTTAAAAATGTCACAGCTGAGGTATTACCAGACACATATGGAATCACAAGTCTAGATTCACTGCTTAGTAACTGGATTGTCAAATACAAGGGCAAAAAGCATTGTGTTCTGCCCCTTCAACTTTCTAAAACAGTAAAGCGTCTCTTAAAAATTATACCTATTTGAAACTTAGTTGATGCTTTTTGAATATCAAATATTTATGTCTGTGTACTCTGCTGCTGTCTTATGGCGGAATATTACTGAATGATAAACGAAAATCACCAATAAGAGGTTTTTTCCCCCTTCCTTGCAACGCAAAAATTCATCTATAATTGTTTTTATTGCCTGACCAAGCAAGTTGGTCAGTTACCAGTGAGCATTTTAATATTTGATGCATTTAATATTTGATCCCCAGAACTTTCAGTGTACAATTGTTTTAATATCTTTTGGTGTATATCTAATATAATTGCTTTATTGGTCTGTTTCATTGATCACATGGATAACATTAGCATTTTTACTGGTGGTGTTAGGACAAAGCACTGCTGAATAAGCAAGGAAGTCTTTGTTTAATGTAATATATAAATGTGTTTCTATTTAATTTTATTTCTTCTTCATGGACATTGTTGTGACCTGTGCTCATTATGAATTTTATACTCTGCTGCAAATTCTAAAATTAAATAAATAAAATAAAATGGAAACTAATTGAAAAATAGGGATGTCTCAGAATTACAGTGGGTGAAATAGCACTGTAAAAATAAAGAGTATATAAAAGACTAATAATTATTACAGAAAAAATATCAAAGACTACATGAATAGAGGAAACATTTTTAAGTTGACAATATTAGTGTTTGATTAAAGCAGTTTGGGGTGGGAAAAATGTTTCTGTATTTCTTTTCTGTGTATGTGTAAGGTTTTGCTGCTCTCACCTCAAAGACAACTTCCACCGGAGGAGTTTTTCAGGAATTAATAAAGTTATGTAAAAAGTGACTTTTGTATTAATTATTATACAATAATTTAATGAGGACTTTGAATGAGACTTTGTAATCCAAAAATGAAAGGAAAAAGTAGCTTGTCCTTCTCTGTTTTTACTGAGAAGCCTGTTTTCATGACCAAGTGTGTAGTCCCTCTGTGACCGCTATGTGACTAACCGTTGGATGCCACATAAATCTATGTCAGTGCTCTGGTCTGCCTTTTTGAGACCCTTTTATACCTGCTGACTGCTTTGATCTTAAATTTCTCAGACGACTTCTCCCTGTAGCTGCCTCTTAGATATGAGGGCTTAAGATTTTACACCACCTTTTAATATTGTTCTTTCCTTCTATGCTTCAGTATTTCAGCTGCACTGCAAAATATAACTGATCTGGAGCACACAGAACTAAAAGACCATGATTATTTTTTCTGGGTAATTTTTAAGCCTGTCCAATTCTTCACTCCACTTTGAAGCATGGCAGTCTAGTTTGTGGTTTGTAGGGAAGGGAGTGAAAAAGCCATACTTTACAGCATCTCCCTTGACTGATCTTGGACATGGGCTTTAAGGGTTTTTGCAGCTCTGGCCCCTGTAGTTATCATCAAGTTCTCCCTTAGGGGAAAACCTGTGATAAGGTCATCAAGAAGCTTGTTTATCAGTATTGGTAGTTAAGGAAATACCTACATAGCTAGATACAGGACTCTCCATCAGTAGCAATGGAATGGTATTTTTAACACAAAAAATACCCCAACCCACCCCCCCAAAAAAAACTCACAAAAATTAATAGATCTTTTTGGCTAGATTGAAAATGAAATGAGATTTTGCAGAGAAATTTCCTCTGCCTAAAATATATTAAGTTTCAATATTCTTTCTGCTACAGACATGCTGACTGGCCTAGCAGCAACATTCCTCAATTTTGTTGGAAGGTGACAGATTTAGAAAGGAGTAAAAAATAAAGACTATCAAATTTGTAATCTGCTTACTATCTAGACTTTCAGATGTTAGAGATTGCATTTTAGGATCAGTCTTAGAAACAAAGGAGAGTAATCTGCTTTCTTCCCCTCCCCTTTTCTTTTTTGAAAAGCTATTTGCTATTTTTTTACATTAATGATCTCTCCTGTTTGCTAGTTCATAGTTCTTTGGATATGATTGGTAGTTTACATAAAAAGCCAAGCGTGCAATGATTTGGCCACTTCCAGGAATGTTTAGCTGAAGAAAAGAGATCTCAGAAATACAATGCTGGCAGCAATAAGCTGCTTCAACTGTATCTAGATGATCAAAGGAAGACAACCAGTTGACTGCATCTTTAGAAACTGGAAGAGTTTTTATAAGTATTGCAAGTCCTTAGATTTTTTTACACATTAAAGACCATGTGTCCTTATTTTGAAAGGGATTCTGGATGTAGTGCATGGGATCAAACTGGGCCAGGATTACTGATGGCAAAATAACACTATTTAGTTAATCCCTGTCTTAATTAAGAGGTGAGATCTTTGTAGTCTGTGTAACTCAGGTATTGAGTGTGCAAAAATTCCATGTTAATTAGTCCTGCCTCAAAATGATATATGTTTTACTGTACTGTAATGACTTAGTTTTTCTTTACCCTTCATACTCTGAGGAATTTGCCCATTTTTTATCACTTTTAAGAAAGAGTAATGGAAGAATGTTGTGTAAACCTTTAAGGACTTTTGACAAAAGCTGCAAAACCAGATAGTCCTGAGACTGTACCCGTAGGTTAAGTTCAAAATGCTACTATATCACTACTGCTACAGCAAATGTTACAATAATTAAAACACTTGAATGAGTACTGCTGTGAATGCATTTCATAGGGCCCACAAAGGGCTAAATGCACACCAGTAACTATTTATAAAAACTATGCATTTGTTTTTGTCTGACTCAGTATAGGACTCTCTGGACTTATTTGGAACCAGAGGAAAACGAATGGCAGAGTTGCTCTTTTTATTTCCAGCTATGTAGCACAAGCAGATGGGAGTCAAGTTGATGATTCATTTTAATGATTTAGTTGGCTAATTTGTCCCAGATTTGCTCATTTTGTTCACGGTTTGAAGAACCTGCAAGTATTTTTCCTTTGTGCAATAAAGGGTACAGTAAATGCTAGTTGGGTCAGACTGGTAGTTCTCTGAATTTTGTCTTCAATACCAGCAGAGAATTCATTCTCTCCTGTAGTCACATTTGTAGAACTGGAGTTTAGCTGTCTGCTTTGTCTAACTGGTATTATAATTCAAAGTCAGTCAGCATAGTACTGTTTCAGTTTCTCATTTAAAATCATGACAAAACACACGTAACTATAATGGGCTGAAAGTTTTATGTTTCAACAATTATATTTTGTAATGCATAACTAAAAATTATTATTCTTTCAAAAGAGAACATTTGCATGGGAAGAAATTGCCAATATTAAGTTGGATATTTTTCCATAGGGGAAAGAGACCTTTGAAATTCATCTTTTCATCCAAAGTCTCAAACTGGTATTCTGTCTGGCTCTCCTTTGTGGCCATTGCTTTTTTCCTCACTGTATTCTGTTTTCTTCTGCTCCATTCATTCAAAGACTAGATGTTAGCCTTCCTTTTCTTCTGCTTTCCCTCTGTTGCCCCTTTCTGCTATCCCCATCCTTCACTGTCTAGTCCAAGCTGCTGCTTCATGATCAGTCAGACTATGTAACTCCACAGTGGTCTCTGTCTCTACTTTGATAGATACTCGACTAGTCTTACTCTAATGAAATCTTTTTTTCTCTTTCTTCAATGAATATAAGATCTAGTTTTCCTTGAACAGGCAACATGCATCTTGAGTGCAGCCTGATTTTAAAGAAAGTGATTCTCTTGAAATGGCTTTCTTAGCACTATGTGCATTTGCAGCGCTCTAGCAATGAATGTGTATGTAACCAAACATGAGACTTATCTTTCCCAAAGGAAGTCAGTATTTTCAAGGGTTGTACACAGGAGGCAAAGTATAAAGATATACATGTTTCAAACTGGAGTGTGTTTTATCATTAATGTTTTAAGTAATTGTTAATCTATGCAGATTTGACTGCACGATTGCATTTCCATTCAAAACCAAACACAGGGAAACTTGTCAGGCTGAAGTATGTGACCTGAAAAACAATGGCAAACACCAATAATCATTTTTTAAAATATTATTCATTCCATATGAAATGTATCAGACTGACAGATGGAAAGTGAAATTTTCTATCTACCTCTTTGGACTGACACAAGCGGGTGGTTAATTCTTCTTTGGCAAGAGGAAATGAGGGCTACTAGACTTCTATTTCCTGTACTAAAGTGGCTAATGTTTTAAGTGATGCATCTGCCCGCTCAGTAGGAAATCTACAAAGCAGTGGCAGCCACATCATCACCAGTTAAATCGGTAAACATTTTTGCTTTTAAATAGGATGGTGTAATACACAACCGCTTCCATGTGCTCAATGGACAAGCCATGACAAAGTAGGAACAAATATGTTTTCCCTTTAAGCTGTCTATTAGCTATTTCTCTTGATACTCAATGACATATTCAGGGTGTCAACATCTCTACCTGGTGCTGTCGTGAAGAGAATTAAAGTTATTTCTACATGCTGTGAGAGAATGCTTTTCAGTTTTTCAAATCAGTGCCTTCTTAAAAATGAATTAGAATTAAATGGGAAAAAAGACAGAGTAAAGAGCAAGAATCAGATATTAATTACATTTTGCATGACTTTATGCAGAGGATCTTTTCTCTCACTTGAATAAGAAGCATTTTTGTGATTACATTTTGGTTTAGAATCCTTTTTCAGGAGCTCTGCTTGAAACAAGAGCATTTATGGAAAGATAAATATTTTGCAGGGATCTTATTAGTACAACTGAGTATCATAATTTTTTATTTAAGTTATATAAGTCAGAAACAAGGAATGTTTGCTTTGCTAAGTACGAAAACTTTACATAGAAAGATTCTAAGTAAAAAGTGTCTTATTGTTAGAGTTAACAAAATAAAAACAGGATGAAGGATTAGAATCAAATTTCTTGTTGCTGTTAGAGACCACCTGAATAAGGTTTCCCACCAATTACATTTTCCATTCTTTTCACTCTTTTCAGATGATGTGTTTATTTTGCATCATGATGAGCAGTAATCAGGATTATTTGTCCATTTTCTTGAACTTTTTTTTCTACAATCAGTAGAGATCATCGTGTTGTAATAGTTTTCTTAATAAGGTAGGATTTGTTCCAATGGAGATAGGTAGTAGATCTTGATACAATGTATAGTTAGATTGTAATACTTGATGAGAAGTGGCAGGAGCTGAACAGTTAAAGTCATAGGCCATAATTTCGGTAAAATTAAATCTACAAATATTTGAGTGATTACTTCTATCTACAGTGATATTGTTCAGAAATATAAAATCACAGAGGGTTCTCATAACAGACACATCAGTTTCCAATATACAGCAGTATAGTTTCAGAGGTTTTGTCAGGATGGATCTCAAAATGGCAAATACTTTGTTCAGTGTCAAGACAAATGTCTTGGGCTTTAATGTCATTGCTTTCACAAATCCTTGTTGTTCTTGCACAACACATATATCAACATCAACAATCTGCTATTTATTTCCCCTTTTTTAAGCCCATATTCTGTGTTCTATTCTACAAAGTGCAGTTCTGTAATGATTTAATTTCAGCTCAATGATGTGGTATATAATACATACCAAAGCCTTGGATATTGTCATACTAAAAGTTGTGGATTTATTGTCAGTAGGGTCATAGGTAAAATTGACTAGACACCACCAGGATTAGAATTGCCTTTCAAATTCAGTTGCATTTTCCCAGATTACCTTTTGAATTTCAGCAGGTAAGGCACTGCCCTACCCTTTGTTGGGTTTACCTGGTATTGTTACATGTGTGCAGTTGTCTAAAAGGACAAGATTAGAAGGCCCTTCAGCAGTACCATGATCATATGGTAGGGCAATGCCTGCAACTATAATGCAAATGTTAATGTCTCCAACCTATGCCCAGATTCCTGGATACGGACTACTAACACTTAGGTAAAACATAAGGTTGATGTGCATGTGAGGTAGAAGCCTTCTTTCTTGATGCCCCACTGGTGGATTTTGGATATGTTGGGCTTCACTGTACATGTGAAGGCAGAGATTACTTCTCCTGTGAGTTTGCTTGATTACTGCACTGTGCACACTTAAGTTTGAGTGCAGCATTCTCAGTAAGACTGCTAAGGAAAGTTTCCTGTCCAACCATCCAGAAGCCACTCTGGCAGTCACACTCACACCATCTGAGCTGGGACCAAAGCTGCTTCACAGGGGGCAGCTCCAGTGAGCCAACAGGTACCTCAGTTGACTCCCTACACACACCACACTCACACAATCAGACCAGGTTTTCTTACCAGCTTGACCCTAGGTTTCCCATAGTAGAGTCTTAGATGTCTTGATCCTTAGAGTACTTTAATCATGGTGAAATAACAAAATAACAGCTCAAACTGGGTGCCCCCAAGGAGGGACCCTGAACAAATGAAACTCTGGTTTTTTATACCCTCACAGTCTAAGTAATGGAAAGTCTGGGGTCTTCCAGCTGAGTCTTCAGCTCCTGCTGTGGCTCTGAGTGTCTGGTCACCTGGCTAGTGCCAAATGTCCCTGTGACCTTTGTTACACAAAGGGTTGGTGCCAGTTCATGGTCTCATGCCTTGGGCTCCTGCCACCCAGAGCTCAGTCTGCAGCTGGCACCGCAACTGTACACTGAGCTACTTTCACTGGATACCTCAATTATTCCTTAGTAAAACTGAGAGAGTATTCCAAGCAGGCACTGATGTCATTATGATAGATTTAGTGACTCTCAGTGATATAATTTATAGTATTGTGTTGCATCCCTTTTGAGGGTTCCATCTGCATGATACTTCAACATCATAATGTCCCTTCACTATGACATGTATTGAAAAATTACTTTTATTACAGCATTTCCTATGTGGCATGTAAGAGTTATAGTGAATAATAATTACATATATGTATATATAAGTCCTTTATTAGCCAGTGGTCATGTTTTGCAAGTCATGTTTATATTACTGTCTGTTAGTAAGGAAACAGGTGGTTTATCTCCCACAATAGTGACTGGTCTCCTGATGGACAGTCAAGACAGGTGGAGAAGCAAGTAGGTTAAAATAGACTGATGACAACTGGTCTTGGGTTTTTATGGACAGATTTGTCTGTTCTAAAGAAGGAAAAATCCACCATGCACTAATTCTGTGTTTTGCACCACTGCTATCAGTAGCTTTCTAGGCAAGTGGACCATGAGGTTTAGTTAGAGTAATAGGTACAGTTCCAATTTGTGGTAAATTTACAGGTTTTCCTGACTCTAATGCTATCAGATTTTCTTTCATCAGAAGGTGAAGTATCAAGCTCAGTTTCTGCAAAGAATGCTCAGCTCACAGGGCTCCCAGCGGGCCCATATCAATTACTCAATTGATTCAGTACTTCTTTGGAAAATGAAGTATCCCACTGGGCCTTGGTGGCTTAAAGCTCTTCTTCAATAAGAATAGCTCTTTTTGCCATTCCATTTGGTTGACAGTAGTATGAGATGTGGAATACCCATTGAATTTCTTCTTGTTTTGCCCATTCTTGCACTTGCTTACCTGAGAATTGTGATCCATTATCACTTTGGATGGTGCCACGAGTGGCTAGACTTGAGAACCAAAATGATAGACCTCACTCTGAATTTTGTCCTTAGGCCTTTTGGGACTTAGGCGCCACAAACAAGCCGAAGACTACATCTACTCCTGTGAAGATATATTGATATCATGCACAGTGTTAAAATGGCCTGATATAATCAATTTACCATGTTGACCACAAAATTTTTTATTGATACGTAGGACTGGTGCTTTAGCAGGGTGATTTTTTTGTAATTTTAATCTACATTAAGGACATTCTGCAAAAATAATTTCACAAGTTTTTTCTGTTTTTTCACAAGTTTGCTCTGTGCCACAAATTAAAGTGCTTCTTTACCTGTGTGACCTAATTTTTGATGTACCCATGCTTTCAACAGATACCACTTGAGATTTAAGGAGTTTGCTCTTTCTATTTTCCTAATTTTAGTCACATTATTTGCTTTTTGATTTCAGTTTGTAGCTGGTTTGTTGCTCTTGGCTTGAACCTTCTTCCATCCTATCTTGAATGGTGTTTATCTGGCTGTATTTAGCAACAGTTGCCAATCTTGACTTCTCCAAACTGGAGATCTGCTTACTTCCCATTTCAGGGATTCCCATTGACAGAGCCCTTCTGTGGAATCAGCCCACAGAGCATGGGGGTTTATATATATGATTTTTGCTCCACTGTGTGTTGCTAATATAACTACACTGTATTCTCCTATTTGTGTGCTGCCTTCACCTTCTATTATTTGTTTCACAGTGGTAATGTTCAATGAAGCAGCCTTGTATTGCCATTTACTGTTTAACCTTTTTGCTGGGGCATCAGGGAACCAAATGTCTTCTGTTGGTGTTCCCTCAGTGAGGGCAGGTGCATTTAAAACTGGTTTCAAAGTTTGTTGTAATGTTAATGGACCTGCATTTATAGGCAGAGTTAGAACATTGAATCAGAATCAAGTTTCACACAGATACCAGAGATGCAAAGGATGAGGAAGACCATTCCCTTGAGTCATGAGGCTCAAAGTGGACTCCATTGCTTTCTAAACTTCTTGGACAGCCTAGGTGCAACTAAGTCCAATCTTAGACTTGGACAATGGTTTATATCTCATGGAAGTATCTATACAAAGTTTACAGTAATTAATAGATTAGCTGCATAGATTAGTAATGTTTCATTAGTATTAATTCATCATGTTATCAGTCCTTTACTAAGGATCTGTTGTGAGTAAAGGGATCTTTCCACCTTGGGCAAGGAGGGGTCCCTTAGTTTCAGGTAAGGGATTTCAAATCTTGAGAGCTGTCCCTACTCAAGGGGAGAGTCACTTGCATGCAGCACAGCTGCAATTCAGGGAGAGCTCAAAGCTGGGCTCATCTTGATGCGAATATTTATAGAGTGAAGTAGTTTGTTGCTAGTCAATAGTATAGACAAGATAGATGTCTTTATTTTAGCTCTAATATCTTGTTTTGTTCTTTGGTTATCTTGTGGTTTTGGGGCTTCAAGGCCACGTTTCAAAATATTTTTCTGAGGCACATTCACTCCCTTGTACATGAGCCAGGAGCCTTCCAGCTCACAGGTTCACCACAGGGCATGAAGTTTGTTGCTCCTTGGTCAGCCTGAATGAAAGTACAGCAAGGGGTCAAGTGCATCTGTCACAAACTCTCACACCATTCATGAGCTAAAGGAGTTGCAGTGATTAATCGCTGGAGTGTCTTGGCATCCTGTGGGTCATGCCAGTGTTCATATCATGGCAAACATCAACAGGAAAAGTGAAACTCAAAGAAAAGGTGGCTAACTGAGCAATAGAAAACTAACAAATAGGAGCCTGTATGCCTGGTTAGTTCTTCAGTGGCTACCGAGAGATCTGCTCTGAAATGATGAGCTTCCTTGGAATAATGTTTCCAGGGTGTGTGCAATTACTGCAGTGACTGCTCAGCAACTTGTTCAGGAGAACAGAGATGAAGCCTGATTTCTCAGTATTCTGAGATTTACTTTTTTCACATACATGCTCCTGAGTCAAAAAATGTATTGTTCATATTTATCACTTGTAAAGTCCTGTTTTATTTTCTGTTTGGTAAATATTGCTTTTCCTCTGCAGGACATGCAGACAAGAGGTATTTCCAAGATCATGATGAAGATGACACTCATATTTCTGTTGGCATTTTAGACCTGAGTTAATTAACATTTTTATAGGAGCAATAATTAACATTTTATGAGCTGGATTCCCTCATCCCTTGAACCTACTTTGGCTCCACTTCGTACTGGAACATATAAGTGGGTAATGTTACAAAATGCTAATGTTCAATTTGGGTTTAAGGGCAAAATGCACTTCATAAACGCTGCTGAGTTGCAGTAATAGCACAGAGCTCCATTTGAAGGAAAAGAAATGGTAGAAACCCCTTAGCACCAGTCCAAAACGCTAAGTTAACACTGAATAATAATTATTCTATAAATGTTACTCTGTTTGCTCTTATGCTGGCTAATATTGTCTTAGTGATATGATAATCTCTCAACTCTCTGTATCTGTGTTGTTTTATAGTTAGATTGTAAGTGAATAGGGGCAGCCTTCTGTGATCTAGTGGCACTGCTAGAAAAATGGGGTTTGGAGTAAGGTGCTGAAGTGCTGTCCTAGAAGTAAAAATTTTAATTGTAATAAATGATCCATTTGATCATGTGAGGAGATGTCTAGGGAAGTAGCATGTTTTAATGTCATACCTATAACCTAGATTAGTTGCTCTCTGTAGCACTCCAAAGTTTGTTCTTTATGCCTGCAACTCCATTGTTGACAACAGCAGACACAGCAACCCAAATTTGAAGCAATAATAACAACATGTATATTAGTGCCTTTTCAGACATAGCATCTTACATTGTATAGAAAATGCAGTGAAATGTGTATCTGTTATATTTGGTTCAGTTTCTATTATTTGCAATAGTGGATTTCTCTGTAAGGTGTCCCATTAATTTTAAAAGAACAATTATTATCATTAGTTCTATAGTTACAGAATGTAACCAGATGAAAGACTTGGTTTTCTGTATTAAAATACAATCGAAATGAGACAGAAATGAATATAAAAGTTCAACCGTGATATGTTCTTAATGTTTTTATGAACTGAATAACATATTTTATTAAGATTTCAATTCACAGATACCTGTAATTATATTCTCTCAAATGTTTTTCTTTATCAACACAGTATTCCAGTGCCACTTCTTTTAGCTCCCTGGACCTTAGTTTACTTATGATGAGTAGTCTGTTGTGTTGTGTTTGCCTCACACCATATTTTAGTAACTTTATTGCACCAATTCTTAAGCTGAGATGGAGAGTGCAAAGCACAAATACAGTGTGGATACATGGCAGGGACATAGTGACAGCCAGTGATTATATCTTTGGACAGACAGATTTAGATTTGATATTCATAGGGATCAGTTTGAAATGTCCTGTAGGACATCTGTGTTATGTTTCATAGGACTCATATGCTTAAAATATTCCTAGAATCAGTGGGGGAAATAATGTGTTTGTTCATAACTGTCATATGCTTATTTTATGGGATAAAATTTAATTTATCTACTATTGTAAAGTTATAGTAACTCTGAAAAAAGAATCTATAGTTTTTGTAAGTATAAAAATACATGTACATATGTGTGTATGTACAGTGTCAGCAGTTGTCATTACCAAATTTCATTTTCCAGATTTATTGTACATCTTGGTGTTTACATGCAAAATATATATATGTGTGTGTATTTGTAATATGTTTTTTTCCTCTATGAATCTGACTGTCTACATGTCATTGCACTGTAATATTCTGTCATTTGCCAAGATTAACTGGTAATAGCTGTATCTTTTTTGTTCTACCCCATGGTAAATCTGTAAACAGAATGCCCTTTAATCTGAAAATTACTTGTAAAATTTAGGTGAGAAACCACATTACCCAGGTTTTATAGATCTATTTTTAAATGTGTTTAGGACTTAGTATTCTTCTAAATGGAGTGTGTATTCAGTAAGTGCATGTTTATTATGTAGCTGGCTATTACCTTGGAAGCTAAGGAAGCTTTCCCTTTTGTTCCTTTATGGGTGCTAGACCAATACCAGAAATGCTTTTTCTCACTTCATTAAATCTAGATATGATTTAATGGTTTTTAAACCCATGCCCCTAGTAATAGTAATAATATTGTACTGCATTTTTTACCTTATTGCAATTAACTGTAGAATAAACCTACTGTTTAGTAACCTTGCTGTAAATGTTGGGTACAATTATATTTCTTAATTTTCATGCAGTTTTAATTTTTAGATAAATTCCCTCATAAATTTAAATGAAATAAAAGTAAATCATGCTGGAAGCACACACACAAAAGATTAGCTTACTGGGAATAATGTGTTTTGGGGATTTCTTTTTTTGGTTTCTTCCTTGGAAAAGGAATGGAGAGAGAGCGTATTGTATTTGATGAAATATTGTACATTACCAAAGGATAATATAACAGGAAAGAAAACCTTTATCCATATCAGCTACTTGGGGGTTTTTTTTAAAGAGAAAAAGCTCTCAGTTTTTCTTCTCCTGATTATTTTGCTATTTGGACCCCATAGATTAGGAAGAAATAATGAATGTATCCCGTTTAGAACAAATGCATTCCTGAGGGGTATTGCAGACATTTTGCAAGGGTTACTGTCATATAGAGTTTTATCAAAATAACTAAAAAGATTCTTTTTCAGCAATGTCTATATAACTGAAAAAAACCTAACTCTTAACTTATTTCTTTCACAGGCTTTGCAGGCAGTTTGCCTGGTTCGTGTAAATCAAATAATTCTGCAAGATATGAAAGCTTGAATCACAGGGCATAGTGTTAGGAAAATTATTCTTGTGGTATTATATGTGTCTATCTTTAAAAGAATCCAAGTAACTATCGCTTCAAGGGCAAGAACTGTCTTACACAATCAATGAAATAATTACTGAGAGTAAGAGGGGAAGGAGGGGTCCTAATTGGACCCTGAAAAATTGACTTGTTAAATTGAACTTATCTGGAAGTGATTCTTTAAACTAAGAAGTAATCTGTTAGGATTGACATGAAAAACCTGATATGCAATTATTTGTTTTTGTTAAGTTGCTTATATAAGCAAACTAAATCCCTCTTTAGAAACTGGGGTTTTTTAAGCATCAGAATATTCACTCCTATATGTCATATTTCCAGTGCAACAAACTATTAAAAATACTGATTGCTGTGTGGCATCTTATTCTGTCTTTCATTAATGACTCAAAATGTCTCTGAATGTTACAGGGATGAGTTCAAAGGAGCTAGCTACTTGTGCAGTGTTTTTTTATGTGCTCTTGTAGTTGTAGTGCTTTATTTACAGGTAGAAAAGTTGCTGCTTTCCCTTCTTTCTACTAGCATTTTAGTATAAATAATTAAACTGGGATAACCTGATTCCAAATAAAAATTATAATGAAACAAAATGCACTGCGTAGACTGCATAATTTCCCTGCCTTCCTACAGAATATATGGAACACTGTTGTAAAAAACAACCCTTTTGTTTTCTTTCTCTTTGAGGTAACTCTGAGCAACTCTGGCATCATTCCTGGTATGGCAGCAAAGTGCCATAAATGGGAGTTATTTCCCTGGCATACACTGATCAAATTTCTGAGCAAGTGAACCTGAGTTTAAATGAAGATCATGTAAACCGTTCTGCTGTCTGTGTTCAGCCATCCAAGAACTCTGACATTTACCCTGGAATACATTACAGCATTGAACTCTCAAGAAGTATTGCAGTAGTTAAAAAAAAAAAAGTAAAAAAAGTAAATGCTGCTGAGTATTGCAGCAGAGTTATGAGAACAAAGTTGCTGGGTGGTAAGATATAGTGCATAATTTTTAATTAATTAGTTTAGAAAAGTATAAATATTTCTAATCCATCCATCTCCAAAAACAACCTCAACACAAAGTCTCGAGAAAACTCTAGCTCTTGCTTTTCTTATTATTCTTCTGAACTTTTTGCTTGTTTGTTTGCCAAGCAGTACATCTTACATACTACTTTCCGTTGATAACACCATAGAAAGCAAACCAAATTACAGTCCAATTAACCTACTAAGACTATAATAATCAATGTGACTTATGGATATAAATTCTTGGGTTTTGCCCTGAAAACTTCTCCATATTAACTCTTCTGCCTGCCTTTGTTTGATCCGTGAAGCCTTCTGTTTTAAAATGTAGTTAACATACTGTTACCTACTGCTGTTTACCAATGTAGTGCTCTTTTTAACTGCATTTCCTGCTCTGCCTTCATGTTTCTTTTTTCAACATTTTAATTTATTAGCCATTAAAGATGTTGTTTAATGTAGATGCAGCACAGAACAGATTAACTGCTGCTGTAAAACTTAAGTTTTGGCAGTGTCAATCAGATTGTTCTTTCTGCATAGTAATGTGAGTTTTAATGGTATCTGTGAGAAATTGTTTAACTCATTAGCCCTATGAATGCCAAATAACCCTATAACTAAGATATAGGTAATTGTGATGAAAATCAAAACTTTAATTCTCATTAATTGTCAAGAAACTGGCTCTGACCCTGTAGGTTATGCATATTTGACGACAAAAGTCTTTTTACACTCTAGCTATTTTCTTGATACTGAAAATATTCAGATCTGAGAATTATCAAAGGACTTCCTCAATGATGCACAACAGTAGCTTGTCAAAATCAAGACCATTTTCTGCCCACAAATAATTTTTCATAGCAGACTGTCTCAAGACAAGGGTGTTTTGATTGAGGAAAGAGTGGAACAAGAATAGAAGTGGACAATAACCTCATAGGGATGATACTGATTGCGTCTTTTTCATGACAGGAGCAGTAACTTGCATCTAAACCAACCAATTCCCGAGTAACAACTTGCTAGTCTAGGCTTGATCCAGTACTTTTCCACCAACTTTGTTCAGTGAACAATGGTTAGAGCTGATCAGGTTAAATCGTGTACCGTAGAGACTGTTGTCTTTTTCCTCTATTCTATGTGTACTTATCCAGCATATCATAAGTGATACTACCATTTTAGTCTTTAGAATATCTTATTATTCCTGTATTCTGATGTGTCATAAGTAGCAGGTGGTTTATTTTTTTTCTTACCCCAAAAATAAAGTAATTTGAACATATGTGATCACTAAATGGTAGAATTTTTGGTTCTTGGAGAAGGAGGAGTTCCGCAGAACTGCCACCCTGGATTTCAGGAGGGCAGACTTTGACCTGTTTAGGAGAGAGAATCCATTGGGAGGTAGTCCTGAAGGGCAAAGGAGTCCAGGAACACTAGGCATCTCTCAAAAAGGAAATCTTACAGGTACAAGAGAAGGCTGTCCCCATGTGCCAAAAAGAAGACTGGCCTGGCTGAACTGAGAGCTTTGGCTGGGATGCAGAGTAAAAAGGAGAGTTTATGACCTTTGGAAGAAGGGGTAGGCAACTCAGGAGGGCTGTAAGGATATCATGAGGTTTTTCAGGGAGAAAACTATAAGGATCAAAGCCCAAATAGAACTTAATCCTGATATTTCCATAAAAAACAATAAAAACTTCTTGTAAATACATCAGCAACAAAATAAGGGCTAAAGAGAATCTACATTTTTTCCCTGGATACAAAGGGAAATGTAGTGACAATGGAAGAGGAAAAGGCTGAGGTACTTAATGTTTTCTTTACCTCAGTCTTCAATAGTAAGACCATTTCTCAGAGTATCCAGTATCCTGAGATGGAAGACAGGGACATGGAGTAAAATGAAATTCCCGTAATCCAAGGGAAAAGGGTCAGTGACCTACTACACAATTTAGACACACACAAGTTTATGAAGCTGGATGGGATCCACCCTAGAGCACTGTGTGAGTGGGTGGAAGTGGTCACTGAGCCACTTCCCATTGTTTACCAGCAGTCCTGGCTAGCCAGGGAGGTCCTAGTTGACAGAAGGCTAGGCTATGTGACATTCATCTACAGGAAGGGTCAGAAGGAGAATCCGGACAACTACAGGCCTATCACTCTAACCTCAGTACTGGGGAAAGTCATGGTACAGATCATCTTGAGTGCCATCACATGGCACATGCAGGACAACCAGGGGATCTAGCTCAGCCAGCATAGCTTTCTAAAAGGTAGGTCCTTCCTGACCAACTTGATCTCCTTCTATTACAAGATAATCTGCTCAAGGAAGGAGGGAAGTGCTGTGGATGTTTTCTACCTGGACTTCAGTAAAGCCTTTGACAATGTCTCCCACTTTCCTTGAGAAACTGGCTGCTCATGTCTTGGACAGATGCCCTGTTCACTGGGTAAAAAACTGTCTGGATGACCAGGCCCAGAGAGTGGTGATGAATGGAGTTACATCCAGCTGGCAGTCGGTCACTAGTTGTGTTCCCCAGGGTTCAATACTGGGGACTGTTAAATGCCTTTGGCAACAATCGGGAGGAGTGGCGTTAAGTGTACCCTCAGTCAGTGTGCAGACAACACCAAATTGAGTGGGTGTATTGATCCACTGGGGGGTAAGAAGGGTCTGCAAAGGGTCTGGACAGGACTGCTGGATTAACAGGCTGAGGCCAATTGTATGAGTTCAACAAGGCCAAGTGCTGGGTCCTGCCTTTGGGTCACAACAACCCCATGCAGCTCTACAGATTTCAGGCAGAGTGGCTGAAAAGCTGCCCATCAGAAATGGACCTGGAGGGATGTTAGTTTGTTAGTTGAAAGCTGTCTGAACACGAGCAAGCAGTGTACCAAGTTGGCCAAGGTGGTCAATTGCATTCTGGTTTGTATCAAAAACAGTATGGTCAGCAGGACCAGGGCAGTGATTGTCCCCCTGTGCTTGGCACTGGTGAGGCTGCACATCCAATCCTGTGTTCAGTTTTGGGCCCCTCAAGATAAGAAAGACATTGAGGTGTTGGAGTATGTCCAGAGAAAGGTAATGGAGCTGGTGAAGGGTCTGGAGCACAGGTCTGATGAGGAGTGGCTGAGGGAGCTGGGGTTTTTTAATCTGGAGAAAAGGAGGCACAGAGGGAACCTTATCACTCTTTACAGCTACCTGAAAGAGGTTGTAGCGTGGTGGGGGTTGGACTCTTTGGCCAAGTAGCAAGTAGCAGGACCAGTTGAAATGGCCACAAGTTACACAAAGGGAGGTTTAAACTGGATATAAGGAAAAAAATTCTTGATGAAAGGGTTGTCAAGCATTGGTGTAGGCTGCCCAGGGAAGTGGTGGGGATACTATTCCTGGAGGTATTTAAGGAACATGCAAATGGGACACTGAGGGACATGGTTTAGTGGAGTACTTAGCAGTACTGGGTTAACCATTGGACTAAATGGTCTTGAAGGTTTTTTCCATCTTAAATGATTCTATGGTTCTATGATTCTATTAAGAACTAATGTGTCAGGCTTTTAAATATAGGCTTGGGGAAAGTAAAGGCCCATAAGTTTCAATCAAGAAGAAAAAATTTTTCACTTTCTTAATGCTTATATTATGACACATTGTTAAAAAATGTGTAAAGAGATTCAGATTAAAACCTGCTTGTGTCACTCCAGTCCCACCTATGCAAAAATTGCTAGTAATAAAAATATTTCTTAAGAGGGAGCTCTTAATATTTCTTTTTTATGTCCTCTATAAGTGTAGATACTTTAATTGTACCATCTAAGAATACAATAAATATCCTTAACTTACTCTGTGTGTCCCTTTCCTCTTTTACATATTACTTCTTTAAAAATTACATCTTGAGTCATAATAATAGTGAAAAAAAACAAATGAAAAAACCTCAACATATTAAGTGGTGGCTGAATAGGCTAAAGCTAAAGATTCCTTTTTTTACCTGTCCCATGAAGATCATAGTGTATTTCAAGCAAAAGTAAAAGGATAAATCACTCCTTAAAACTGAGTTTCAACAGAGGATCAGTGGGAAAGGGGTCTACCTATATTCTTCCAGCTGTGCTCTCTCTAAATCAATCTCTTGGGTCATTCCAGAGGTGATGTAGATTCCTGGTTCTGTCTTTATACAGCCCTCACTCTTCTTCAAAAGTCCAATAGAGATATCTGCGCAAGATTATAGCAGGGCTGGGGCTCCGTGCCCCACCTGGCCTTGGTCCCTGTAGAGGGATGTTAATGTCACAGTCGCTGCCTACCAAATAAATGCAGCCAAGGTATTGTGCTGTTGCTAACAGTGACCATTATCATGACCCACAGAGGGAGAGGTTGTAACAAATCCTGAGTTCAAAAATGTGAAGCAGCTTGCTTGCAGGGACATAGTGTTTCTCATCCCTTTTGGTAAGAGGTTGAAAAGTGAGATATGGTCCTTCGAAATTATTTTTCTTTTAAGAGTTCTAATGATCTCTCTCCAATCTGATGTTTTCCTGAATCCTTCTAAGCTTTTACATAACTTCTGCATTTACTTCTTGTCAGCTGCAGAGAGTATGGCATGTAAATACATCTCTCAAAATTCAAGCACATAGAGAATCATGCATCAGCTGGCCCATGAATTGTGCATTAGCTTTGTGCATGCTGAAGTCGTTGGCAAATTGTTGATTTATTATTTATTGATGCAATAATGGCCAGCAGTTTTAAATAGACCCTCAATCTGCATTGCTTAATGTGTCTTGGAAAAAATCTTTGCCATTTAAATTGCTGTAATGTATTTTAAGCATATCTTCCTATGTATCCTGTATACTATGTGGAAAAAAATACCTAATACCAATGTATATAAAATACTTACAACATATTCTAGTTTTCTTACTGAGAGGCTTGTTCCTGTATAATTGTTGTGAAGAACTCCCTTCTAATTGGATTTATTTTCAATAAACTTGGTCTTTCTAATCATTTTATATTTTTCTGCACCTTAAGTATCCTAATTATCCTTTTCTGCTAATAGAAGTTGTTTCTTTTCTTGTTTTATGCTGTCTATTTCATCATACTTATTTTTTTATTACTCTTGAACAAACTATAGCAACAGAACTTGCCATCTGTTATGATATTTTTCTTAGAAAAACACTTTTTCTTTACAATGTGCTAAGTGGTCTTACTTTCTGCTAAGAATCTTCCATTATTTTATGTATCTGTTTCAAACCTGAGAAAAAAGGCAGTTTAATATTCCCTATTTTCATTGCCCTCCTTCTTCCTCTCTCCTTTCCTATTTTATGTCCCATTTTATTTATTTTATTTTAAGTTTTTATAGTTCAATTATTAAACTGTTTTTAACCCCCAAATTTTCTTACTTTTACCCTTCTGATTCCCTGCCTCATCCCACTGTGGGGGAAGTTATTGAAAGGCTGTGTGTTGCTTAGTTGCTGGCTGGGGTTACAGAATAACACATGTAGAAATTGCCCTCCCTTTTCAGATATTCAGCTGAACTGTGCTATCTGCCATGTTTCCAACCCTCCTGACAACCTGGAATCTAAATCAGAACAAGGCTGGTGGGCAAAATTTTTAAATTCTTATAGTCCATCCAGTATTTCTCATGCTTCAACAGGATTAGAAGCTGACTTGCAGTGATTTTTATTAAGACAAAACAAAAACCCAAGCCCAAAACATTTCCATGACAAAAAACGTGAGTGGCAGATATTTTTTCACTTACTGCAGCTCTTTTTGCAGGGTCTCCACTCCCACTGTGAAAAAGATATTGTCCAGAAACCCATGAGATTTCATTCTGTATTTTTTTAATGAAAAAAATCAGTTATTCTGATTTGTTAAGGTAAAAACTGATTCTTTTGTTAGAAATAATGGAAAAAGCTTTTACAACTGATCATGCATCTGATAATCCTTAAAGCATAATTCTCATAAAATAATTCATGTTCTCCAAGGAAAGACTTGAAATGTCACATCTATTTGTCCATTTTTCATTATAATATTAAACATATATGCTTTTGTACACTGTTAGTCTAAAATCTGTCACCAAAGAATACAGAACTGAACTCTATATGTAAAAATGCTGAAGCCTGACTGAAAACCAGTGGTCAGTGCCTCTAATGCTACTCTTAAGGCAGCCTGTAATGTCTCTTCTGTTGCAAATTAGGGGGTCACACAACCCAGCAAATATGAATCTTAGTGGTCTCTACAGTGAGAAAACATTGCATTGCCTTCATTCAAGACAGTTCTCTTTCTGAGAAACATAGCAGCTGTAACCAACAGACTTGGACAAGATGCAACCATAAAAAGCAGTTTGCAGGATGGATTTGGAGCTATTCTTAGCCTACCAGAAGGTTTTAAGTAAGAGAGAATGAGGAAATTGGTCATTTTTGCTGTCGATAATCTAACTGCTACTGACAACTAATACTAATTTCTGCTAGTTTTTACTGGATATTCCAGCAGACCATGATATGCACAAAGGTGCTTGTGAACTATGTACTACGTACCATGGCTATTGTTCAAAGTATAATTTGTTATCCCTATTTAAAGATGGAAAGTCTGAAGTGTGGAGTGTTGACAGCAAATGAGTCCTTCAGTGTTGTGGCCAAGAAGAGAAACCAGACCTCCCTAGTCACGTCTGTGCTTTCATCCGGACACAGAGTGATGGGTTCGTCATGTTCTTGTCACTGATTTAAGTGACAATGTGTTTCTGGATATTTGCCACAGTGGACCTCAGCCTCTCTGCAGTTACTAAATATCTGCTTCTTCAAAACAGAATCCAGAGGCATCAGAGGTGTTCATAGTTGTTGCTGAGAAACTTAACAAAAGGCACAGATATTTTAAGTCTTGTAAGAATGTTCACAGCTGTCAAAATTTTTTGAGCCTTTCTGGGAAACATTTAAATTCAATTTGCTTCTTAGTGCTTGGCATTATGATTATCAAACACTTTGTCATTTAAAGTTGATCAATTAAACAGTTGCTTCTTTCTGCATTGCTCTTAATAGAGACCAAGGCTATAAAACTTTCCTACCTTTGCCTCTCTCCTCTGCTCATGAGGGGCATTCTCCACCAAGATTATATTCCAGTGTGCAAGCACAAGGTGGCATGAATCATTTTATGGGCGCTTCAGTGTTTCAACTTATGCCATCTGTTCAGTACACTAATTACAAATTCAGATACAAACACTGTTTAGAGGTACATCGTAAAAAGTTAGCTGGAAGTGATTTGTATCCATGTATACTATATGTGCTTTATTCTGCACACCATGCAGCTGTTACATTTGATGATTGTTCCAGAGTCAAACTGGGGCCAAATAGTGATTTTTCTGAATCTGTTTATGGCAATCAGTGCTGTTTTGTGTGGTTATACAAAAACATGGGGTATCCACATTTAGGGTACTGTTTGAAGGACAGAACTGTAAAGGGAAACTGCATTGATACTAGCTCAAAAATATCCAGGGCCAAGATAATTCTATATAAATATATCTAAAAACCTTTTAACTATTACTCCCAATATTTTCAGGAATAATTTGTTTAATAATCCTTAAATTAATAAATTAACTAGAGTGCAGAGATTTCTTTTTCCATTTTAAGGATTACAGTGTTTGATGAAGACAGAGGCAAATGTGTAATTTGTACATTGATACATGGGTACAAAGGTCTGCCCACAGTGGACAATATTTTTTCCTTCCTCGAGAACTATTTATTTTTTTTTCTCCATCAACTGCTTTCTGGAAAATACAGAAACAATTCTTTGAATAGGGCTTTTAATTCACATCTTTAGCTTTCACCACTCCTAGATAATTTCTTTTAATGGTAGATAGGAAAATTTTGTGCCTTCCTTCTATCTATCCCACTCAGCCAGACACAACAGAAAGTTTTTGATAATACCCATATCTTTATCTCTGCTCCTCCCATACACACTTATAACTGTGCCCTTTAACAGAGGAAAGGTGTGGGCTGGACACATTTGCTAAGGAAAGGACCTGAAGACTGAATCCCATGGGGAGGGATGCACCTTTCCGTAACCTGCATAAAGTACCTGAACTCTGTAGAGCAGCTGGTCTGTAAGTCATGTCTTGCTTCTCAGTAGGTGTCCTCTATCACATTCAGATGTAGTCTATAGCCATGGCAGGGGGTCCAAGCACCCAATGCAAGACTGTGCTGTAGGGCACAAGTACTGAAGAGCCCAGACACAAATAATATTTTTTATTCACTACTAGATGTCTAAGTCAGCTCACTTTTACATTTGAAAGTCTGTGAGGGTGGCAATATTTCCTTTCTCATGCACAAGTGATGTGGCATGCTCATTTTTCTTCTGCCTAACCCTTCACCAGGCTTTCAAACATATGACTTTCATCTCTTGAGTGAATGTCTCTAATTCTAACGTATGAGGTATTCCAGAATAGAGTTCATTAGATGTTTCTTAGGTTTCTCAGCCAGAAGACATTCCCAAGCCCAATAAATAGCGAAATGTTTCAAACCTAAGTTGTAAACATTAACTCCAGAAAACTATGGTGGTACAGACACTTCAACATGCACTTTTCAAAGTTACCAAGTGAGTCAAATGTTGAACCTGTCGTTTCCCATCCTCTGTCTCACAAATATTCTACCAGTGATGAGTACCTTCAAAAAGCTGGAGGATTTGTTTCTTAAGAACACTAGACTCCAGCTCGTGTTGCATCCCTGACTTTTTTACTAACACTTACTTGTGAGGATGTAGCATTTTGTGACTCATTATTTACTCTGTTGCAAAACACATCATGAATATAAGTTCACGGTATCACTGCAAAGAATTTCTATTATCAATTTAAACATATGCTTGTCATATTATGTGAACATATTTTTCCAAGTCTACAGGTTGGTCCATTATATTGTCATCCAAGTGTGCAATAAACACATCACATTGTAAGAAATTAGGCTTTATCTTGGAAAGAAAAAAAGCAGTTATTTTACTCATTGTATTTGGATGAACTAAATTACCTGGTAGAAGAGAGCCAAATGTTAAAACAGATTTTCATATGAAATTGGAAGTTTTCTGTTGGAAACCTTCAAAATTCTATCTCTTATTTGATATTATTTATCATTAATTGAAATCATCTCTGTTATTACACAGGATAATCTGACTAATTATGAGTACTTATCTGAAATTATGTGACGAAATATGAAACAGCCAAAAAAAAATAATTCTTGATGTAGATAGAAATAAGCTGAGAAATGCCTTCTTATGTCAGAAAGGTTTTATAACATTTAAGTAAAAGAGAAATCAACTAAATGAGGCCACACTGAAATAGAGATGGTAAACAAAAAGTTACTGTGTAAGAACTTCAGAGAAGTACCTAATGACTTCTTTTAATTTGCATTTTCTGCACTGGCACCTTTATAAGTAACCTGAGTTTCCAAGGAGCCTGAGCACTTCAGCAGGATCTACTCAGCATTAGAGCTTTTCAAAGTCAATCTAATAATGATACATCTTGAATTATTCACTTTCTTCACTCCTTTGTAGCCACCAGTTGCCTTCACACTTGAGGTTTATACAGAATTCTTCTACCCTCACACTCTCAAAAACAGCAAATGAGGAAATGTTGAAAGGTAAAGTAAAAGGACAGAACAATTCCTGGAAACTTTCAGGAAAAAAAAAATTTTTTAATTTCTAGTATTCTCCAACTAATTCACTGAGTCAGTTTACTTCCAAGGAACTGACCTCATTTTGCTCCTTTAACTTCTAAACCTTAAATCTTCTATTCATAAGTCAAAGATACCAAATCAAAGGTCCCATAGAAAATAGTTCATCCCATCCAAGTGTAGACACTTGGTGGACTAAAATTTCTAAATAAATAAAAACAGTCATGTAGGGAATGAAAGTGAACCTAAGCCCCATCAGGACTGTGCTCATGTGCATATGCAGTGTGCATTCTCATCACTCCCTTGGGTGGTCTAGGTGCTTGCCAGCTGTTCTCCACATCAATGAAACAATGTCTGCCTTAAGACAGGGTGACTGATTAAGCTACTGGCTGGCTTCTTGAGGAACTGTGGCTGATCGCTACAGGAGCACTTGAAGTGGGAATTTCAGGCAGTCCTGTAGATTCCTTCAGGCATCTCCTGCTGTCCATAGGCCAAATGACAGGCATGATTTATGTGCTTAAATGGGCTGATTAACATCCTGGGTAGAGGACCTAGCTATTGCAGAGGCTTCCTCAGGCAGTTCCTGCTGTGGAATTAACCAGATAATACACAAGAAAGTTGCTTGTCAATACTCTGCAGAAACTTTCTGAAGATGCAGACATGCTCACATGGAACAGTCTTTTGCACACAGAAAATTTAAATATTTTGGTTATAGGTAATCAGTAGAAATGGATTGTGCATTCATTGAAGGAGTTACACAAGATTACAGCTCAGCTTGCTTATAAAAATTTAGTAGTTTGGGAATTCTCTTCCTGTATGGCTAAGGACCCTTAAAATGGAATCCCATCACCAACTGACTGGAGATGAGATTCCCCACCTGAGTATCATTCTATGCAAAATATCCCAGCAAAGTAGTGGGTTTGGTTTTTTGTTTCGGTTTGGGTTTGGTTAGTTGGTTTGTGGGTTTGTGGGTGTTTTTTTGGAGGGTGGTGTGGGTTTTATTTAAACAATCTGTCTTTAATTGCCTGTGCAATAGTGTAATCTTTTGATCTCCCAAATTCTGATTGGCATAAATCACAGTTATGTGTCTTCTTTTTTTGCCTCTGCTTTGATTTCTACAGGGAAGAAATCTAACCTTGAAGCTAGAAGAAGTCATAATGGTCTTCAATGAGTATTGGCATAGAAATAACCAAGAAACAGAATGCTGAGGTGTGCTTCAGAGCATAATTGCCTCCACAGCATCTCTAAACATAGATGTAATGTGCATGAAGATAGGAAGACAAGACACCTGCACAGGCTGGGTTAGATAGACATACAGCTCTCTTAGTAAGACTATGGCAAAAGGGCTCCTATTGTTAAGGGAGAAGCTAACATGTTTAGGATGGGATGGGAGTGGACTGGGGAGAGAAATTAGCAACTCTTGCTGACAGTAAGTGGAAAATTCAATGGAAAATTGTCCATCTCCTTGAGTCAGCAAAATTTGGTTTTGCCTTTGCCATCAGAGCATGGAGCATGCACTAGCAGTGTCTGAATCAGATTTCTTCATCAAAGTGGCTGAAATTATGTGAGTTGAACCAATGACTTATTTAACCTAAGGTCATATCCCACCTTAAGTCAAATGACACTGTCTTTCTTCCCTTACAACCTAGAAGTTTGTGGCAAAGATCCTCTGTCTACATGAGGCAGAGGATGTTGGGAGAAATATTCAAACATGAAAAGAGGACATTTTTTTTTTTTAGGAAAGGACTAATTAAATCAAGAAAAAAGCTTATCATATATTCTCTCAAAGAATAATGGAAACATCTTGTGTATTTTTTACAAGTTGTTTTAGAATGATTAAAATTTTGAGTATTTAAAATGTAAAGAAGTCTGGAACAAAAATGAATAAGAAACTTATTTGGAGATGTGCTTGAATAGTTGTGGTTGAATTTGTCAGTCCACATCCTTCTACTTTCAAATATTTCAGAATTCCAAGATAGAAGAAAAATAATGTCATATGACCAAAAGCAGTCAATAATGAACTCTCAAAGTTGATATTTCATGGGCAATCATAAGATGGTATTTATATTATTAAACTACTTGGAAGATGTTTACTTGTCATATGTATTCACAGAAATCAGAACTTATTAATTAATTATATGCAAACAGAAGAGCTACATTTACAGTATAGTATAGTTTGAGTAGCTCTAAACTAAAACTGATATCTAGGAGGTTTTGAATGAGATTAATTAAAAAAAATGGTAAAGAAAAATCTCTTAGAGCAACCGAATTTACGGTAGGCAAAAGAAATGTAGAGCTTCAGGTTAAATGTTGTAGTAATGCCCAGTCTGGCCCAGTCTCATAATTTCGGTATTCAGATACTATTTATTTATACCATGTCTCTTTTACACTAGTGTCATGCATACTAAATATTTACAGTTTAATCTGCAGTTTATAGTTTCACATTGGCAGCAGCTTTTTAAAATATTTAATAAACTACTCCACTTAGCATCTTATATATCATTTGGGAATAATGCAACAGAATAGCTGGCAAGTTATACTACCTCCTATATTCTTCATTGAAGAATAAACCTGACTGCTATTACTCTAATCAGTATTATAATCTTATATGACATCTGAGAGCACATTGAACCAGATTACTCATAGCAGTGGATTCTCTATTCTGATGTACTTGTGCATGGTATGGAAAATTACTATTTGGTTTGATTCATGATTACTGTCCTTTTTCTTAGGCAAATATGGACCCTGTTTTTATTAGAAGAGATAAGACTCAGACTTACACCTGAGCTGTATCTTTAAAACAAGATTCAACAATGTTTTAGAGTGTAAATTCTCTTGAGCCTTAGCTTTGCATGAAGAACCTTGAGTTTTGCAAAATTTAGAGACATTACTAATTGAGCAATTACAATAATAAATTTTAACTAGAAGGAAGCACTTGCTAAACTCTTGAATCCAGTTAGATTGCTTGCTTTTAATAATTTCTTTGCCAGGGCTGCAGCATGGATTGAAACATGCAAAGTGACAGAGCACCATATGCAGTAATCTAACAGCATAAAGGCATCTGTCCTCTTCCTTGCTGTGGGGAATAGCTGAGTTTTAAGACCAGAAAATTATCCAATTCTCAGTACTTGCTAAATGACTGAGCATGTGACTGCTGGTCCATAGTAAGAAAGAAAAAAAAAAAAGGCAGTGGGGGGCAGGAAGGGAACACTATACAGAAAAGGCATGTGCAAAACAACTACAGCCTTTAATTTGTTGGAAGTAGAAATGTTAATGCTCATGCAGTATCAGTTCTACAGTATTCTGAGATTTTGCAACTGTGAATTGCTTTTGCCATGAAACCAATTCAAAATTCAGTATTTGTTTTGGAAAAGGCCAAATCAGTAATCGCTGCAGAAATCTGTTCTCCTCTGCTTACTCGGGAAGGGAGGGTCTGAGACTGCAGATAATTTATGTTTACCAGGCTGTGCAGAAAGGGATCTTGAAATGTAGAATAGTAGTGAAAATCAGAATTGTAGATTTTTAAAAATAATCAGGCTTAATTTAGCCATACTTGCACATGTTGAAAGTTGGTCTTTTTTTGCATCTGAAACATTATTTTGCTTCTGGCTCTTTTTAATAAGTCATGTTGAATGTTTAATAATTTTTCTTAAAAATGTCCACGTTAACTAACCATGACCCCTTATCTAGGGCAAGAAAAGAGAACACTTAAGCTAATGACCCAATGCCTGGGGAACCTTATTTTCTTTAAAGTACAGAACAAGTAAGGACATTTATGGATCTGCTGGGAGATAATAAAAAGTGCCCAATTTACATTGAAAGTCAACAGGAGTCCTCTTTGGACCTCTAAAAAACTCCCTTTTCATCAAATAATGGGAATGCAGACAGATTATATCATAAAGTTAAGTGCAGAGATATAGGCACTGGGGAGGGGAAAAAAAGTATCCTAGACTCTTCATGGGCAAATTTTGACTTAGATGAATAATTTTCTGCTTCTATAAAATGCCCCATCAGTTGTCAACAGACTAATTTAAAATTACTCCATTTACGTCTTTAGAGAATATGTGGCATGGCTAATTGCTCCTGCCTTTCTCAGCAGTTTTAGCTTCTCAGTCTGGTCTTAATGCAAAACAAAAGCTGGTACTTTTGTGAGGAGAGATAAAAACCTGGTTCTTTTGGGCTACTAGCAGCCTTTCCTATCCTGAGGAACTCTTCTCCTCACCCTGTATTCCTCCCACTTCTCTTCTGGTCCTTCATGAAGAGGTCCAAGCTAGAAGCCTAGTTGTCCTATTGCTACTGTCTGTAGGCACTGGAAAGAAAGAGGTTCCTCAAGGGACAGTAGAGCCCATTAGTGACTGATATCATCTTTTGTGAATGTCTATCACTCTGGTTTGCTGATGGAGGATGCTATTGTTTCAATGGCCATGGGGATAACTGAGTTCAGTGTATGATGTGGTATGACTGGGCCTCCAATTTCTTTCCTGGTTGACTGCAGAGAAAGGTAGGAGGTAGTGACTGATTCATCTTCCTACTGAACTTTCGTCTTTTAAATGTCTAAATCGAGAGTTTAATGTAAATTAAGTTTAAGAAATAATACCATAACTCTGCTTCTTGTTATAAAGTATTGAATAAAACTAATGTTTTATTCAGCAGAATAATAGCAACATTTCCTATATTTTTTGTCACAGCAAACATGCTTCTTTTTCTGTTTATCCCTTATGAAACATCCCGTGATTCTGTGATTTTAAAGTCATTGCATTATTTATTTTGAAGACATTTAGATGCAAATTATTGCTAATTCCCTTTCCAATAACAACTTCTTTTTAAATCTCATTCTTCATTACTGATAAATTTTAAGATTGAAGTTAACTTATTTAGGAATTTCAATGTGATTTCTAAACACTTGTGAAACTGTTGGAAGCTATCAATGCCCTACAAAAAGAGAACAAATATGGTCTAGAGTATTTGATCTATTTCACAATAATTTTGTTGATGAAACACAGATAATATAATTGAGGGATTTATCTTCATCTTTATGATCCTAGAAAGGTCTGTAAATCCATTAATGCACAAGTTCAACAGCATCTTTTGATTATAATGCATTGAATGGCAGTTTAGCAGGACAAAATCCTTTCTTTAGGAGCTGTATGAAAGGTTTTTCTCATCCAGAGAACAGATGTTTCCAGACAGGAACAGAATGTTAAGTTTCATTAGAGACTCATACAATAACTAAGCTGCTTCAAAGAAGTAATTCATAGTGTGTCTCTTGTCTTGAAATGAGATATTTGGGGGTATAATTTCGAAAGCATTTTTTAAAAAAAGGGAAAAAAAGTCAGGACTTTCTGTTTTGTCAGGACAATTACTCCCTCTCTAATAGTTCATATGAAGTCAATTATGGGACCACCATTCTGACCAAATGGGATTTGTTGAAAACTTTGTCAAAGAAATTTCTTCTAAATGAGAAGAGACTTTGCAGTTAATTTTTCCTGAAAGTGAAATTTCAAAGCCAAATCTCAAAATTCTTTTTTGTCTGTATTCTAGCAACTGACCTCAACATGTGCACACATGCTGGTATATTGGTTAGACCATAGTGCTAAAAATGCCAAGGTTGTAGGTTCAATCTGTATGTGGGCCATTCACCTAAGAGTTGGACTTGATGATCCTTGTTGGTCCCTTCCAATTCAAAATATGCATGTGATGTATCTCTTGTCCAAATATGTTATATGTACCACATGTGGACCCTCTTGAGGGTTTAGAGCTAGGGTTATACTTAGTACTTTAATGTTCTGGTTTTGAATGAGTTAAAAAAATATAATGTAGTACTTAGTTTTCCACTTGGAGTACTGTGTACAACTTCGGATTCCCCAGCATAGGAAGGATATCAACCTGTGGGAGCAAGTTGGCCCAGAGGAGGGCCACAAAGATCATCAGAGGGATGGAGCATCTCCCCTACAAGGAAAGGCTGAGAGAAGCAGGATTGCTCAACCAGGGGAAGAGAACGTTCTGCAGAGAACTTAGAGAAACCTTCCAGGACCTAAAGGAACCTGGAGAGGGACATTTTGCAAGGTCACATAGTGATAGGGCAACCAGGGGATGACTTTAAACTGAAAGAGAGTGGGTTTAGGCTGGATATTAGGAAGCAATTCTTTACTGTGAGGGTGGTGAGGAACTGTAACAGGCTGCCCAGAGAAACTGAGGGTGCACCATGCCTGGAAGAGTTCAAGGCCCGGCAGGATGGTGCTTTGAGCAACCTGCTCTAGTGGAAAATGTCCTTGCCTCTAGCAGGGGAGTTGGAAGTAGACAATCTTAAAGGTCACTTCAAACCCAAACCATTTTATGATTCTATGATTCTCACTGGTTTCCACTTTCATTTCATAGAGCAGCTCACACTTAAATGGTCCATAATACTAGCCAGAATCCATGGAATTTAGCATTCCTTTTAATAAGGCCTGTTTGAATTTTTAGGATTTCCTCCTCTATCTATTACCCCCTCTCCCACCTTTTCTACTCTGTTGAAGAGAACAGGGACATAATGATGTATGCAACTTGAATGATACAGGTTATAAAACCTGTAAGAGAAGCTCTGGTGAGTCAGACTAAAACCTCATTCATTTTCTTTTGTATCTCACCTGTGACAGTGGTCACGCATAGACGACTAAGAAAAAGTAATGAGAAGAGGGCAATGATATAACAGAAGTTTTGAAATACTTTCTTAGCCTCTGTGTACATGTCTCCATGTTGCCATATCTTTAAGGAATCCCAGTAGTTTTTATTTCTTTGAATCTACCTATCTGCCTGCTACCCATGCACAATTTTAACAACTGTTATATTGGTGTAAAAGACTACAACATTCATTTCACATTAAGTTATAAATGTTTTGCAGATATGTTCAGCCCTTCCCTGCAGATGGTCTGTAATTTCTTTCTCAAGGGCAAGAAGATGTCTTTTTTTTGAAAGTCTTATATTATGTAGATAATCAACATGTCTTTCAGAAAGCAGCCAGAGTTAGAGATTATGTTAAGGTTTTCTGAGGTAATCAATTACAGGGTTATTTTCTGAAATGTAATGGATTTGAACTTTTTTAACTGTTTTAATGCATTAATACAACTTACAAATTCAGTTGTTAGCTTTTTGTTCATGTAGAGGTCTTTAACATAGTTTCATCCCTTCCATTTACTAATATTTAAAAGAATACATATGGAAGTTACCAGTACACTTAGAAACTAGTACAAATTCAGCTAGATGACGCATAATGTAATTATATAATTTACCTATTGCTTTTTTGTTCCTTTGGGTCTTTTTTCCTACTCATCTACTTTTCAGCCTAGAAATTAAACACATTGTTACTCTTTTTCATATTAATACACTGGACAAAGTTAAAGAGTGGGATGTAACATATTGATAAATTTATGAAGATGAGAGGAAAAAATTATAGGATTGCCTGGGGAAATCTAAAGAGAATATAAAGGGAGTTTAGATTAGTGTAATATGCATATTAATGAGTCAGAAAAAGGTATCCATTTATATCATTCCAATGCCTTCAATCCATTTCTGAAGTTGGTCCCTGGTGAGGAGGCTTAATTTAAAACATAGAAATGCGCTCCAAGTTCCTGAACTCAAAGAGAATGCAATTAACATCACTTGCCAAATGAGTCCATTGCTATTTTTTGAGACTGTTGGCAGAAACACAGGTGCTTATGCTGAATCTTTGAGATTAGACCACACTGAAAGCTGTCCTGTCCATTGCTCTTTGCCACCACAGTTCTCAGCTATTGAAGATGTAGTAAGACCCCAGGCCTGGAGCTACGAGCACACCAAGGAGTTCTACTTTTAAAAAATATACAAGGCTCCAAAAATTCACTCACTGAACTTTTTGAGAGCCCTCAGTTATTTAATATCTTGTGCTAGCTAAAGAGAAGATGCTGTGTACATTTTCTCAGGATATAATTTTACTGATATTGATGGAGAAAATAAGGGAAGTTGGCTAAATTTCAAAAGGGTAACATACGACCAACATAGAGAATTCCCCAAAGCACTAACCCAGCACACACCAACCCACACAATCTAGCAGAATCAAACCCACTGGTTTCAGGTTACCCAAAACATTAAGACATTAAGAGAGGGAAAAGGAGTAAAGAAAGAGACAGAAAAGAGATTAAGAGAAGGTAATAGCTAGCACCGGAGAGTCCTGAGCAAGTCCAGCTTTCACATGGTGGAGGTAGGTCTCAAGGGAAAGAAGGAGATGAGCACTGCTGTTTTTATGCGCCCCCTGTGGCCACCCCTCCCAGCAGGGACTTTCAGCCCACTGACCACTCTGTGGCTCCAGGCCAGAGTGAGGGGTGGTGTAGTCAGTCAGAGGCTGGGGCAGGGGTTCCAGGGGGTGTGATGTGGCTGGGCTGTCAGGCTACCTTTTGACTGATGGCTGCTCCAGGGCTGCCCCATGGGGCTGCAGGGGCTGCCATGTGGGATATGACCTGACCTCACCCCTGTGAGATTTGACCTGACCCTCCCTCTGGATGCACACACACACTTAAGTTGGTTCTGACCAAATAATATCATAATTCTCTGTCTCACACATGTGGCCAACAGCTCTTACATGTAAACTACGAAGCACATAACATATTGATTTACATGTAAAATATGAAAAAGCAGCATTAATACTTTTATTCAAACAAACAAAAATCCCCCACACCAAAATATTCAGTGATCTCTACTATAATAAAATAATGGCCTAAGTGTAACTCATGGTGTTTTCAGAATTATTAAATAGGCTGAGGATGGATGAAAAAGTTGGGTTCCTGTTTAAAAATAACTATTAGCAAATTTTGCCATTGTAATATTGACTTCTGTTCCTAAATCAAGACTTGGCATTTAAATTAGAAACATAATTCCTCATAGTAGAAAATGAGTAATAGAATAAGTTTTCATCTTTCTGTTGCTACTTTTAACTCAATTCATACTTTCAATGATTAAAAGTAAGCTTATGCTGAGATTTAAATACCTTGTACAAAAGATGTTTACACCAGCTTATTTAAAACTGGTGAAAGTAATATAGAATGTTTTTCTTTTAATCACTTCTATATTGTTTATTTTTCTAAAATTCTTCTGACAGAAATGTTAATGGCTTGAATTGAGGAAGATCAGTTGTTATTCAGAACATGTTTTTGTACATGAAGTTTAAGCTAACTCCAGATGAGAACAGGCATTTTTACTCTGTGATTCAGGTTGTGTCTCTTTGATTTATCTGAGATTTCAGTCATTTGATCAAGTATCAGAAATAGTACTCTGATTTGTGTAGGTTTGGATAATTTCCAGTTTAGACATCTACCATGCAATATCTCCACTGCAGCAATTTCTCCTCAGTTGCCTTTACAGTAAAGGGAAAAATGTCACTCTTAGCAGTGACATCAACATAAGGTTAAGGTAAGATGTGCACTAGCCTAAGTACAGTAAACAGATATCTGTATAGACTTACATTTATTCATCTGGTCATATTATTACAGGCAATATTGAAGTGAGTGATTTGAAATGTTTGCTAGATTGAAATCTTATTTGTCTAAGATGTTTAAAAAGTTATATTCAATAATGGCAAAGAAGTCAATATTTGTTGCAGGATAATTAATACAAATGAAATGAGATTAAATTAAATTTGTTAAAATGCTTACTATACTATACCATAAAGCTTCTGCACACCCCCAGCAATATCATTTGAACTGGTAGTAATCAAGAATCTCAGAAGAACTATCAAGGACAGTAGAGATATAGATTAAAGCTTACTCGCTTTCTGTAGCAGTGGTTCCTTTTCTTCAGGCCTGATGCATACTGGAGGATTAAGGGGGTTTGCAGAATAACTGTCTTTGCATTAATTATGTCGATGTGCTTCATGTCATTATGAATCATCATGTAACTTTTCCTGTACAATACAATCCCTTTTTTAAAATCCTCTATTTTGTCTTGTGCAACATTTTGAATCTTATCTCATTTTTGTTTTTTCACAGAATCACAGAATGGGTAAGGTTGAAGGGGACCAACCTCCCTGCTCAAGCAGAGTCATCCTAGAGCACATTGAACAGAAATACATCCAGATGGTTCTTCAATATCTCCAGGGAGGGAGACTCCACAACTGCTCTGGGCAGCCTGTTCTACTACTTGGTCACCTGCGCTGTAAAGAAGTTCTTTCTCATATTCAGGTTGAACTGCCTGTGCATCAGTTTCTGCCCATTGCCTCTTGTCCTATTGCTTGGTACCACCAATGTGTACTAAGCTTACCACCTGTGTTGTGTTTGAGGCAGAAAAGTCTTTCTGTTCCCAGCCCTTTACATCGAAAAATCTGACTTCCATTTTGTACTTGACTCACTTCACAGAAATATTTGTAAATAGCAGTTGTGCAAATATGTTTACTTATTTTCACCAACCAGAATACTGTTTAGTCAAACTGTTGGAGGTAATGACTTTGAAGCAAAGAACATCCAAGAAATGTAAAAGTTTGTCTGATGCACCTGAATACTACTGAAATGAAATGAATGTCAGTGCCATCCTTGAAAATAAATACAGGGACATCCTTCCCACTTTTCATTTGTTCTTTTTCTTTTCTTTTTTATTTTTTTTTTAATTAATCTGAAAAATGTTGCATGTTAAGGCTGGTAGGTTTTGGGTTGATTTGGTTTTTTACTATTGTAAAAGTAATTTTGCATTTCAGTTTTCTGTATAACTTTGAAATACTGGTCTACAACTGTGCAAACATGGGACAAGCTTACAGTTAGATTTTCCTCCAAATGCCAGCCTTTTTTTCTGCCACGTCTTTACAATTCTCATGCTATTAAAAAGCTATCCTTAAATGCATTAGACTATCATAAGAGGAGTCGTGTAAGTACCTTTACATAATTATTTGCTGCATTAAAAATGTGTTGCTGTTACGCTGTGTTTCCTCAAAATTTTAGGTTCTATCCATTTTTATGGCAAAGAAATTTTAATAGAAACAGTAGAAAAAATCCCAGCATTAACAGTAATAGATTACTTTCCCACGGAACTATTTCAGGATTCCTGGACCTAGCTCTTACCGTCTTCACTGGTACAGTATGGTTTTGCCATGTCCTGATGTCAGACAGCTCATATTTCTTGCCAAAGTGTCGTGTGGTGCTGACCTCTGTGTCATGCAGTGGTGTTGAGGGAAGAACATAGCCTTTATTTCAGCTCAGTTCTGTGCACTAATAAAACAGGTCTTTTCTTCATAGGGCCCAATGTCTGTGATGCAGACAATATTTACTGTGGTTAATGTGAAGCACTGTGGCTTCTCCCATGGCTGTGTGGTCCACGGGTACAGTGGACATGTGTGCAACAAGCAGGCAGCAGAGAAGCTGTGGCACTGGTTACCTGAGTGTGTGAGGGATGATTCTCACCTCAGAAGACTGCAAAATCGAAGGCAAGCTCCATGTGCCTGATGAGATGTGAGGCTGGGCAGTTCTGCCTGGCTTGAAATGAACTGCGAGTTCTTCATCTGTAAAACAAGGATGACCTACTCTTGCTCCCTTGCTCTTGGAAGATTAAATACTTCACTGGTTAAAGTTTGGTTTAAAACAGGAGTTAATCTTAGGCATCTTTCTACTGTTTCTAGTTCATTTTTTTGTGTGAGGAACAAGTAGGTATTGTTTGTCTGAATTTAAATTAATATAATATTACGTTGTCAAAACTCACTGAAGCCATTTATAAATGTCCTTTCATTATGAAGCACACACACCCACTGCAAAGCTGCTTTGAGAATCTTCTGATAAGAAGTTGTAGTAGCACAGGGGTGGAAGGGTAATTTAAAATGTGACAGTCCTAATAAGGTTCTTGGTGCTAAAGGGAATTATTATTTTGATTGCTAAGCTTAAAAAATAGCACAATAATAATGTCTGTGTAAGGAACTCTCAGTGAAAATCAGTTCTATGCTTCTTTGGACTGAGTTGCCTGCAAATGAAGACTGAGCCCACCAGTGATGTTGTAGTGCCATGAAGCTATACCATTTCTAGACTTTAATAAGCTAGCTCAGGTTCTTGAAACAGTATGAACACGTAAGAATAACTCTTTCTGGGCTATTTGTTCCTACTGAGAAGTAGGGTTTGTTGCCTGGACAAAGACTTCATTTATCTCCTTCAGCTTCATTGAAATGTGCCAAATAAATATCCAGCTATCCACTCTATAGGAAAATTAGCCCCATCCTTAAAAGAGAATTTTAAACGTACTTAGTGTGTAATTCACTGTTGAAAAATACCCCAAAGTATGTGTATATGAACCACAGATGGTTGGAGATCATATAGGGTTTCATTTTGAAAATACTGATTTATCAAATGAATCATGTTAGGGGTAAAAGGAGTGGAAAATATGACTTCAAGATTTTTTTCAGTTGTTCTGGGAGCTTCTTTTCTATTTCTCCACAGTTTGAAAGCCCTATTGCCATTGATCACTGCAAAGTTATCAGTGTTTTATCTTTATTATCACTGCACCAGTGCTGGGAACCTGGTGCTAACCTAGAGAAATGAAATTATTTATTTAAGGTTTCTGGCAGATAAACCACAGAATGCTACTGCACCATTTCTGGCAAGAGCACTTGGTGATGCATGCAAACAAGGTCTGTTTTAATGAGCTGCTGGCCAGCAGGAGGCAGCAGAATTTAATCTTAAGACCTATGTCCTCTTGAACATATGGTGCTAAGCAAGAGACTTGCACAGCCCAATTAGTAATGAGAACTAATCTGAAATGTGCTAGCAGCAAACTGCAACAAACCAAATAGGAGGGGCATATTTCTCATTTTTGGTGAAGAGTTAATTGTATTTTTAAATTAAAGTACATTATTGCCATTTCAAGTGGTGGATATGAACCAATGGAATTGCATAAAAACAAAAAAACCAGGAGCAGTCAGAGTAGAAGCTTCTGGCATAATGAACACTACCGTTTATACACTTGTTTATATAACACTTCACTTGTACTCATCCATATCATGACGACTGCAGCATAATCAAAAATCTGTTTCTAATATGTCCTGGAAGCCCTTAAAATGTTTGCATCTTGCATATAACCTCCCACTGAGGCTCAAATGCAAAGGCTGAATGGAATGAAATTAGTTAATATCACTGTCCTTAGATGAATATTTAAACGCCTGCACATATAGAGAGAAAGAAATTGTGGAGGCAAGGAGAAAAGAAAGAATTAATTGGTTTACACACTAAAGCTGAGCAAATTCCACATCCTTGAAGCTGTTTCAAAAAAGTAGGAGCACCTGAGACCTAAATTGCATGGATAGAGTATTTTATCCAAGTGCTGTTAACACAGGTACTTGTCAAAACATTGTTCAAAGAGAAGACCTGGAATATAGTCAAAAGGACCAGAAAATTAAGTAAAGCCATTTTGATATTAAATCAAGTATTTTGTAGATGTCCAGTGTAAAAATACTAAATATTTGCATGAATATATGCTTGATCATTGTCCTGCATTTGCAGACCAGGTATGGTATTGCTTTCTTCACTCACTGTTAACAACAGCTGAGACTCCTTAAAATATTTTGTCTTAGTGGTTATGCGGAATAGAAATATTTCTGCTATGCCTGGATTGCAAGAACATCATAGAACTAATAAAGGCATATCTAGGAAAATTGCAGAGGTGACAACACTTGTATAAACATACAATGACATTCTGGATACGTTGGAATGGCAAACACCTAAGGTCTTGGGGAAGGGCAATAAATACACACACAGAAACACACAGACGTATATATTTTAGACATATAATCTCTTTGGTCTAGACAGGTTCCACTCTTTGCAAAATTTCTGTCTTCCTATTAGAACTTAAATTAGTTCTAGATTAGTTTCTGTTCATAATCAAAATAGTTTCTAGTATTTCTTTATTTACATCTTTAACAGGCTTTTAGAAAAAGGAGATTGAGACATAATAATTTTGCTTTTTCTGTACTTCCATGATAAAACAAAGGAAAAAATGTTTTCAGCAACTTCCTTTCTAAAATGCAAGCCCAGCTGCAATTATTATGGTGATTTCATGCTGCTGGGATAAAAGAGAAAACTATAAAAGATTAGTACTGGTGGTAGATGTTAGATAAAAAGCAAAGGCATGACAGAAAAGGGCATGAACTTGATGTATATTATTACCATATTATCCCTCTCTCCATAGAAATCTTATGTTCTTTGTATTTAAAAATAAATACACAGCTAATTTATGTAAGACATGGCTTAGCTAGTTACTTTCAAAGTGTAACATTTAGATAGCACAAATTCCTTATTTGCCTTGTATTTTTTATACTGTCTGGGTTAGGCTCTTTGGGTCTACTTGGCCAATAAAAAATATTGCACTTAAAAAAATTAATTATAATGTCATTCAAAGCCTATGAATATTCCTGCCTATGTAAGTAGCTGAACTGTACCCATAGTGCTTAAATATGGTGAAATCCATTCAATAAGCCTGGGGAATCTACTTTAGAAAAAAGTTTTGGTTTACCACACTCTCTTGGCCCTTAACCCAACGCTCTTCTGTCCTTGTTATAAGTTTATTTCTACATTGAAAGGTATTTACAGGTAAGCACACGTAAAAGCTGTGAAGCTGTTATAGACATTGATTCCTATATAAACACAGGGAGGGAAACTGGGGTGCATGTATGTATAAATTTGTAAACACCATATATATTCTTATGGTGGTAATGATAGAGAATCATAGAATTATTTATGTTGGGAAAGACCTCTAAGATCATCAACTCCAACCATTATCCCACCACTGCCATTTCAACTACAAAGCCACGTCCCTCAGTGCCACACCTACACATCCTTTAAATACCTCCAGGGATGGTGAGTCAACAATTTCCCCAAGCAATCTATTCCAATGCTTGATAATCCTTTTGGTGAAGAAATTTTTCCAAATATTCAGTCTAAAACCCCCTGACACAACTCGAGGCCACTTCTGTTGTTAGTTGCCTGGGAGAAAAGACTGACTCCCTCCTCACTACAATCTCTTTTCAGGTAGTTGCAGAGAGTGGTAAGGTCCCACCTGAGTCTCCTTTTCTCCGGGCTAAACAACCCCAGTTTCCACAGCTGCTCCTTATTATGGCTGTACTTGACCCTTCATCAGCTTTGTTGCCTTTCTCCAGACTCTCGCTAGCACGTCAATCTCCTTCTTGTAGTGAGGGACCCAAAAGTGAACACAGGATTCCAGGTGCATTGTCTTGAGATATGGTTTAGTGCTAAGCAACATTATCTTGTCTCAGTGAGACCATGTCCCCTGACCTTAACCAAACAGCACGATGCTATGCTGTTGTCCCTTGGAGGTTTCTTTTATCATTTTTATCCAGGCAAACATATTTTAATTTGGATACATTCCAGGGAGGCAATTAAAGCACTGCACAACTTTTGGTGTATTTTAATTTGTTCTTCAAAGCAGCACTTGCTGATGTGGACTAATCAGTTTTTATGTGCCAGTGAAAGCACAGAACATGATGACAGATGGCAAGCCAGAAAAATTCTTGTAGCTAAATACCCACTGTCATTGTTAACCTAGAGACTGACAACTTTGGTGTCATTTTGTACAGGATATGAGAGTTTTCCTTTAGCTATAGCTAGGTGCTCAAAATATCATGGACTCCCGTAGCATGGTGTATTTGAACATGAAAACATCCAACTGACATATCAATGAGATAGTCTTGATGAATACTACAAGTTCAGTTTGGCAATACATAAGGTTTATGGCAATGTCACTGCGCAATATCTAACTTCCTAATCTGTTCATCTGTCTTTTCTTATCCTCTTGTAATGTCCATCAGCAGCCAGTTAATAAGTTAACTTGTGGGGAGATATTTCAGCCATCTAATTAACAGTGCAGGGGGAAAAAAACCCAAGCAAGTTCTGCTTATATTTCTGCTCAATATTTTAATGTATCCACAGAACACACTTTATTTTATTTCAAGAAAAATGTGCCGGAGAATCCTTTCAAACAAATGAGCTATTAATATCAGGAACATCAAAGAGAAATGCACTTCAAACTTATGTGCTTCTATCCAGAGTTTAATGCAACTGCATAGGTTTTGAACTAAGATCTCAGCAGGACAAAGAGAATTCTACTCTAAGAATTTAAATACTTGCAATTCTTTTTTAAACACTTGTTCTTTTATTGTGATGTCTTAATTGTATTTTAGTTTATAGATTATATCATTTATCATATAAGTGAAACACTGGCTTGCCAGTCTTTTAGAGAAAAAAAAATTAAGGTTTAGGGAAGGAGGGGGGAAAGAGGAAGGTGATATCATTTCAAAACAAAGCCAGTCTGAACATCCATCATCTTCTCAGACTACCAGTTATATTTCATATTCACATATATAGTTCCTAAACACAGGTAATCACATTTGGCACACTGGAACTGTCTGACATCACTTTCTGGTAATTCTTATGATACAATTTATTTTGAGATGAAATTTCTTATCTTTTGTGGGTAAACATTTCAGAAGTTATTGTAGAGAACCCCTTATCTTCACTGAATATGTTGATATTCTTTTATTAGCAGTAAACATTTGATCTTTTGGGAGCTTTTTGACCAACTCACTCTCTCAGGTACTGTTTTCCTAAATGTTTTCTTGCCTCAATCCACAAGATACGAGAGGTTTCACAAAGAAATCACCTACATATGAAAATGAGTTAAGTAAGAGCTTTAATCTTTTCTCCTTATTCTGTGCACCTGATAAAAATACAAGCAAGAACAATATCAGCTAAAATACCCTCCCATTAATCCCAAGTGGTTCTCTGATTTCCACATTAAATTATTTTTGTGCAGCAGTCTAGGGGAAGTATACTTTATTTATGCTGCCTGATTGCAGAATTGATGCTACATGAGAAAAGAGTAAAGAAACAGAAAAGGAGCATGTTGTAGGCTTTGCAGGCTTTGCTCTGCTTGCAAGTTGTGGTCTTCCAGCTTAAGTCTCCAAAAAAAGGTGTCCCTCATTTTCATATGCAAAATATCTTCATGCATTCTTCATGGACACACTCTTGACTTTTCTTGAAATATGGCTTGGATTGTCTCATCCTTTTATAGGGCTCAGATGACAACTATTTCATACCAGAAAATTTCCTGACTGGAAGATTTCCATCACTTGACTTTTGACCTAAGAACACCTGACTTAATCCCCACCACCTAGTTTGCACTATGTCTTTGTATGAAGCTCCAGCTGAGTGTTGTATTTCTGCATGTTCAGCTTTTCTTAAAAACACAACAGCTCTAATTCTCACATTCAAACTGGATGCCTATATTATTCCATTCCCTAGACACTACTAGATTGCCACAGCACTTTTTATGCTTTGCTTAATGCATGTTTGTTTGGTTTTAAATATGTGCAATTGTCTGGAGGGTTCTTTTTTTACAATTCATAGTAGAGTTCACACATAGTTCACACACAGAAACCCAATGCAACCAGTCAACAAAAGAAAGGGACAAGCTACAAGGTACTAGGTAATTGCCAAGTGAAATATAACAAGGGATTCTGGAACATTTCAAACAGATTGTTTGAATGTTTGAGATAATGTCTTCTAACTCTTCTTCATTCTGTGATTTACTACAGATCTATCCAAAATAGTGCGTTGGACAGGAAAGAGAAGCCATCCAAAGATTCGTACAAATGTCACACTTTGAAATTACTTTCTACCCATTGAAGAGTCTTCAAATTTTCCTGATAAAATGATAAAACTGTCCCAAATATTGTCCCTTACTTTTACTATGTGGACCATTTTTTATCTCTAAAACGACAAGGCTCGCATAAGGAGGATGCTACAGGTATCTCAGCAAAAGAGAGGAAGAATCCGTGATGAGCAGAGCCAGAGGGAGAAGAAAGCAGCTGTGAAGCAATATAGGCTCCATATGGAAATGAAGAGTGAATTAATATTTTAAACAAGATCTAGAGCTGAACATTTTTGTCATGTGTTCAGCCTGGTGTCATGCTTACCAGAATGCTTTTTTTCTGAGACGGATTTTATCCAGGTTTGCAGCTTGACAGTCTGATACCTCTTTCCTTGGAAGTGGCAGCTCACTTAACTGCCAGCCCAGTAACATTGTCAATAATCTCTTTGAGAAGCTCAGTAACATTATCAGGATGAGGATAGATCTTTGACCTTAGTGAGGCTTGTTACATGAGCTTATTTTACTGATTATTCTTGCTTCTCATCAAGATTCTGGGTTGTGCATCAGTTCCTTGAATCCATGTGCCTGTCCTTGGTTCTGTGTCCTGATCCTCACTTCTGCCTCCCTCCCCTATCATTTAATTAAGTTTACCTCCTGCTGATCTTAGATTCTTCTACATAATGCAGGATTCTTGACTACCAGCCTAACTCCAGCTTCTGTTTTGCTTTGATTTTGCAGCTAGCACAACCACCAACTTCTTTTCTTTCACCTCAAACTGATTGCAATTTTAAATTGTTTTCACCCTCCACGTTTCTCCCTCTGGATTTACTTTCTACAGTCATAAAATACAAAATACATCTCTGAAAAACTGATCTGCTGACTTCAGAGAGTTTTGTAATGTGTTAATAATTTCAAGATTTGAAAATCGAAACAAGGTTTCAAGAAAATCTTGAAAACAGTGTAAGTTTTTATATAAGAAATATCCTTTTTTTCCCTTGCAAATTATTTTTTAATTTCATATCTATAAGAAGCACAAGGTGAGGGCATCAAAGTAGCATTGGCTATTATATACATGAAAAATTTCAAGTGTCTTATCTACTATTATTGTCAAAATTATCAAGCAGTGATATGCCAGTTTGGAGGATTAAACAACAACATTTTTTTGAAGTTCATCACAAAATTGGAGAAAAAGGTTTTTTCCTTCATTCTGATGGTAATCACCTTCTGGATACTTCTAAATCATCTGTGCTCAAGGTTGACCTTTAAAAGTCACATGTCAGAAGATCATCAACCTGCAAGTAACTTTCCGAGTCATCTGGCCCCATTTCCCTGCTATTGCAAGCCAACAGAAAACATTTTGGTAGGAAAGTGCAAGAACAATGGCAAAACATCATAGTCCCCGTGATTACTGAGAATTCAGTTTTCCCTCTTTTTTGGAAGGAATAAAAGAAGAGTGAGCATACCTAAGGAATATCAGAAACACCAGACAATTATTTTTCTCAAGAGTCACTTTTTTAATAAATTCGGATTATGTGTGGAATGTGTGGCTAGCATTTCCATAGAAACAAAAAGGTGACAGGCAGTTGCTACTCCTCATATGGAAACAGTTAATGTCAGTTTTACATTTAGTGTATCCTTTTGTATGTGTTTGGTAAAGTCCAGAAAAAGGTGTTTTATCAACTACTAGCATTCTAGCTTTTAAAGAAAGACAATAAATATACTGCCTTTTGAAGAAATAATATGTTTTCCTCTTAATTATCCAAAAATAACAACTCAGATTAAAGACATGGGGGCACTTGACCTGCACCTTTTTTCTTCCCGGTGACTTTAGGTTTTTACAGGTTACTTAATCTGCTACAACTTGAAAAATCAATACCTTCATATTTTACCTTAGCTACCCAGTGTTTGCCTCTATACATCTTCCTGTCAGATAGAAGGCTGTGAAGGTGATAAAGAATCTTGAACTCTGATTAGTACATTTCACAATGTAGATGTGCAATGAAAAAAAATGACACACCGGATCAATCCGTCTCCCACTGAGAAGTGAATTGCATCTAATTTTGGATTTGGTAAGATTTTCAGCTGATCAGGGTGGTGGGAGAACCTAGCCCATTTTTACATTTTTGTATTTGAATGGAAAAAGATGACAAAAGTAAGAAGACTGTTCACTGAACTTCATTTCAGCTAGACTTATATTTTAGATAATTGAATAGATATTCAAAAGTAATGGAGAAATAATGATCTCAGCATGTGAACTGGCCTGTATGATTGTGTAAATTTCCTGTGTCTTTTGCTCTATCCTGCTACATTACAAGAGCAGTAGCAATGGCCCTTGAAGAGAAAAGATGGCAAAACATCTTCCCAGGCTGCTCTGTGGTTTTTGTACAGCTGTACTTTTGTGTACAGTTTTTTATCTGTGTCTAGTAAACTACCAATAGTCTGTGCTACATTTTGAAAATACGAGTACTCTGTTTCAGGAAATATATATAATTGTCACAATCTCAGGATCAATAAAATGAGATCTGAACGTTTAAACTTACTTAGTTTAAAAAAATCTATCAATTGAAAGGGATGAGGGAACTTGCGTTCAATGCTAACACATGAAAAAATAGCAAATATATGTATCTGAGGAATATTATAGATTGTATTAATATATATAGAAGTATGGTTATGTTGCTATGAAATGTATTAAGGACCAAAACCTGCTATTAATTCTTTATAGAAATAATTATTTAGGTTCACTTCCTATCATTTAGCTCAGCAATATTCGGCGTGGAGGTTAGATATAAATCCAAATTATTTGCTTGTCCTTTACTTTACCAGTTCGTATAGAATCTGCTAATAGGGCTACTAAGTTGTTTCCCAAAAGTATTTTCTTTTTAAAGAATTTTATTTTTTTTTCTCATCACTGCAGTAAAACTTCCCTTACTTTGAACAGTGATCAGTGATCCTATCCAAACCATTCTTCATTAAATGTGTTAGTCTTTTCATATCTTTGCTATGTCTTTCTCAGCCTCTGGGATTTAGTAAATACCGATCTTCTCTTAGCAAATTAAGCACCTCTGAATAGTCAGTTTCAATCACAGGAACCACTATTTATTTGTCAATATATAAATTGCATACCCAGTTCTCACACTAGAAGCCTGAAATAGAGGACACACGTAATATGGGAGTTAAAATATTCATGCTTGGTTATCTTAAGCTTAATATTTACTAAAAGATTTCTTAATGTTCAGCTCTTCTGAAAGCTGATCATTTTTATTAATTGCTTGACTAGTGATTTAGCTTACAATAGATTAGACAGATTTTAGTAGAGCAAACACACCGCCCTTGCAGTGGGTTATTCATACCAGCTGGCTTAAAGGTGACATGTCTACCTGTGGTGTTCTCATACCTTCAGGTTTTTGCACTGACTGAGACTGCCTACAACTGCAAATTTAAATCTTTAAGTCTAGAGATACTCATGTAAAAGAAAATTATTCACAGTGCTAATTTGGGAAACAGTTACTGCTATTTATTTTTCAAAATATTAAGTATTTATATTTTTTCAGTGAATATTCCAGGTAAATGATTGGCAAATCTGTTTTATTCCTGTGCAAATATACAGTTGATAATTAATTTCCAGAACTTACAAAGCAGTTTCTTGGTAAGGAGGGGAGGGAAAAGAATCTGTTTCATTTCTGGATAACTAGAGGTTTATAATTGATAGATGTACTCTATACATATGACACCATTTAAAATATTCAGTTTAAATCATCCAGCCCCCATATAGAGTTTCATTTCCACAAATAGTCACAAACTGGATCTCAACTGCATCATTGTTTTGCCTTTTATCATAATTACAAACATTTCCTCCAATCTGGAGTGCGTACATGGATTGATAACATATTTCAGGATAAAAATACACTTATTATATTAATTCTGAAAAAGTGTTTCTTGAGAAATTTTATTGCATATTAACAACTGCTGACCTCTCCAAAAGATTTGTGGTTATCTATATTTGTATGTCTGTATTGGTAGCAAGTTTTAAAAGCCTACAAGATTTTCACGATAAATTTTAGAACCAATGGAGAATTTTAGTCCTGTGAATCACAACTATAATCAGTGAGTCTAACACATTTATTGTTCTAAACTTCTTTTTCAGAAAAAGTTTAAGTATTTTCCTTCAATTTCTGATAAATTTTTCATCTCTACACTTTATTTTCAAATATTATGAATTGACTTTTTTCTACATCCCAAAACTAAAATTAGAATCACCACCTTTGTGCTCAGGCCAAGTGACTAAAAGCTTTATAGAATCATCCACCACCTGAAAACCTTGAACATATTTTAAAAACCATTCAGGTTGTATCATAAACCCGCTTTAACAGCATATTTCTTGGTTAATACTTTTGCAAGAGATTGTTTTTCTTATCTAATTTTAGATGCTGTTCCACATTATACAGATGTTACACTTTTGTTTTCCTCTGAAATGCACATTTGAGGGCTTTTTATTTTTCAGCTCGGTTTTTTTGTAAGGAAAAATGTCTTTTTCCTACTGAGCCACCAACAGGTGTTACTGTGGAAATGCAGCCAAATGAGGCTCCTGATGTTTTAAAGATATTTTTACAAGCATATTGTGCCTTTTCATGACCCAATCATTTCTTCTAAATGACATTTTTATAGCTGTTTATTTTGGTTTCATGTTTATACTTTCATGCATTAAAATTTTGTCCATACTTGGTTTTTCTGTTTCAATTATAAATGATTGTCATTTTAATATAATTTAGGGCAGAAAAATATCAAAATGTTAGCATCTTTTATCTAATAATCTCAAACTGTTTTGTAAGTATTAATGAAGGCCAGTTTACAGAATGTTTTCTGGTATAGATAATCCTTGTAATTTCAAAATATTTAGCAGGCTGGAAAATAAATATACAATACTATTAAGTAACTTCCCCAAGATTAAATAATGAGTTACACAGCTACTTTCTTGCAAGTAGGAGGAGCACAGCTAGATATATTTCCTCTGTGTGTGTGAAGGGAGTAATTTATGAATTAGATGAGTACAGGGTTGACAGACAGTCTGCTTTTTTTTTTGTCTACAGTCTTCAATGGGTATCTGTAAACCACAGGTGGTTGAGTGCAGCCTGGCATCCATGACTTCAGGGTATGTTTACACCACAGGTAGTGAAATGACTGAACTTGAATTTACAGATGTAAATTTGAATTACCTGTCTGGGATAATGAACAGCAGTATAGCCACGGCAACATGGCTGGCTGTGCAGATGTTGAGCAGCTTTTTAGATGGGCTGAGCTCTGTCCTGTGGCGTGTACACAACCAGAAACGAAAAGATTTGAAAAAAGCTATTCCATGTGTATCTACACTGGGAACAGTCATTCCTTGGACTGAAGAGTGAACTCTAGGGACTGTGCTCCCTCCCTAAGACCTCCTGCTCTCTCAGGAGACCCAGACTCCTTCTGAAACTCCCAACTGGCTGCAGTGAACCGCAGCAAGACTACAACAAAGTCTTGTGGACTATTAGTACAGTTTACTCCCCTCTCTGATTTAGACATCACCATGCACAATCTTACAAATATGCCCTAGTGAATACATCCTAAATATACTGGCACTAAGTCAAAAAAGAACAGCATGGTGCAAAATCATAGCTTCAAGTTACTTTTTGCATCCTTTTCTGTCTTTCCTTCTGCATTTAAATTTTTCTCTTTTAGATCCCAATCATAATGCTTAAATGCTTTTGATTTCAAAAGTATTTGAATCAAACCAGAAGCTAAGTGAGAATAACAGTTATTGCAGTTTCTGTAATGAATGCACAAAAGATAGAAAATATAAGCACATGGATAGGTGGACATTGTGATTTTCTTTAGCTGTTATTATGACATCTGATGTCTGGCAAACTGTAATTATGGAGGATATGATAATTATTTTGATAGGAGAAATTATCTTGTTTCTATTTATATTGTATATCTTTCCAGATATCTATAGCCTAACATTCTCTTATGGACTGAAATCAAGATCCATCTTTCTTCTGTTAAATCTAAATACCTGGGGGGTTTTCTATTTATCTTCACCATTGTTCTGAAGAAAGAAACATACAAAAGTAACAAATATGCAAATATAGAAAGACTTAAATGAGTATACAGATCATTAGGAAATACTGTCTTGTGATTCAGGAAAAAATTGTGATGCTATCCTACAGAAATGGGTAGTGATTGAAGCAAAGAAAGAATTTTTCAGTGACTGTAGGACAAAGCATTCATGTACTGAAATGGAGATTTCTGGCTTCCAATCACCTGCACTTATTGTCTGGTAGAACTGTCCAAGATGCAGCACCAATTTGCCTAGTATGGGTACACAGTCAGGTGGACAGACTTGCTGTCTTCTCCCCCTCCTCAGTTTACCCTGATTTCCTGCCTATAATATTTGTGCCTTCTGTTAAAGGAAAAACCTTTTTGTGCACGTATCTGTCATCTTAGTAGCATTTGGATACTAATTCCAACTTTACTCCTTATTTTCATGTAAAAAGCAAGCTAGCATGTCGGTACTTCATCAACAACAGCTGGAGTAGCTATCAACAGATCAAAAAGATATGTAAGGTTAATTCTTCTGACAGGTTTTCATCATTACCTCTATCTTAATTTTTGTGGTTTAACAGAACTGTAAAAGTATTTATCTGTGAGAGACTGCAAGTCAGATCAATAAAGAAGCTGAATAACAGTGCAAAAGCCAGAGGTTTTCTTGAAAGGGAAATTGAATTATTTCTGCCTTCTGGTGCTAGGGCAGGGGATGCCTAGGACTGAAAAGATGGATGACTAGGCAAAGGCACTGCAGTGGACAGAATCTGTTATGCAAACCAGGGAGACTTTGCTCCAGAAAAGTAAGAATTCTTGGCATATTGCCATGAATCCCTCAAGACAGTAGATCTGTGGAAAATAAGTTGACTTTTTATCTATGACTTATTAGAATATTCTAAGGCTACTCTAAAGGACTGCATAAATGTTGCACATTTCTTAAATATACAAAGTATATTATAAGAGTTACTCTGAATAAAAAACAGACCAAGCTACTTCAGGCTTTAATATAAATTCTATTTAAAATTTAAGCCTTAGATGCAGTCAACCTAACCTTATGTATAAAGTGAAGTACTTCACAAAGAACCCTCATCACCCTAAGCTATCCCTCTAATCAATGCACTTCCACATTATGAGTGTGATGGCCTGAATTACCTGGAGGAAGTGCTTTCTTCTCTTCACTGACTGTAGAAAGACTCTGTGGAAGCTAAGCATCTCAATTTAATGCCTATAGTTAGATGAAGGCAACCTAACCCTGAATGCAACAAAAAATTGTATATGTCTTGGATGGTCAGTGTATAACTGACTTCACATCCTATTCAGACATTTTTTTGAAATGGGGACGGAGTAGACTTCCAATACCTTTATATACAGTGAAACTAGATACCCCCTCAGATTTCACAATAATAAACTATATTTTCCCTAGAGTTGATCCATATCAGGTAATGAAATTTTAAATGGTGGAGGCAGATGCTTTTTCTACTTTCTTGGTAGGATTTAGTACTGATTAAAACTATGTTACACATGCCTTGTGATTAAGACATTCACATGGCAATATTTTATTTCCCCATTTGGTGTTTCTCAAGCTTTACACTGCCAATATTTTTCTTCCAATACTTGCATTTCCTTGAGGGGAGATTTTATAATCCACTTCTACTACCAGTCTCTTCCACTCTACCAGGTAATTCCTCCCTTTACTTTAAAAATGTCAAAGAACATCTATGACTAATTTTAGGAGGGCTTATTACATTTAGTATAGCTTCTCGATGAACTGTTAGCCAGTTTCTGTGGTACTGGCCAGAAGTACATAGTTTTTGGTTTTTTTTTTTTAATTATTTAATTTCAGCACTTTGAGCTCCAGTTCAATCCTAAAATTAGAAATTAGACAAAGCTTCAGGTTTCTTTCTATCTTGGCTGAAATCATTAAGTCTTTTCTGTATTCTAGTGTTACAGCCTAAGGTAAAATGAAGCCTTCATCTTTTGGTCCTCTAAGCTGTTCCTTTTGCCATCCTGTTTTGGTAAAATGTAGAGGTAGAAGATGATAGCAGGAATGGAGACAGAGCAATAAAATCTACAGAAACTACTATTAGATTGTTTTTTTTCCCAGATGCATGTTAATTCTTTCAAGAGTTATCTCAAACAAATTAAAATAGAATGTAAGTGAAGTCCTAACAGTGAATGATTCTTAATACATGTGGAGAGACACACCCTAATTAAATTAGATTCTAATTAGATCCTTAATTAATCTATTTCTTAAAATTAATTGAAAATATCTGAACTTGAAAGGACTAAGAAGCATCAATAATTAAAACTGTATTTAAGAAAGGCCTGGTTTTGATATCAGAAATTGCAGTGTGGAGTGAAAGAAAAGGATGAAAAAAAAAGAAAACAGAATAAGAACAAATTAAAAATGGTGCTTCGTATTTTATTTTTAAAACATTAAAATTATTTTATTTCTGAATTCTATTAATATTATTATTTAATAATATCCATAAGATATTAATCTATTATAACAAAACTGTTAGCATATTGTCATATAATAGCATTACATATTAATATATATAATAAATGAATAAAATGCTAATAAAATAAGTAAAATTTAATAATTTTTAAAACAAAAGATATTATGAAACCTAATTTTTAAATGAAATTTAAAATGTTTTGCAGAATATCTGAGTGTTTTCTGAAAAAATAAAGCCACATTTGGAAAAGACAACAATAGTTTTGCAGCAGAGAGCAATAAACATTCTGTATTTTCTGTGTGAACATCACTCAAAGCTTATTCCCAATCATATAATTGGTTAGTTGCCATGAAAGTGTGCTGACACTTATTTGCATTACCAAGGGACCATTAGCCCCTAAGACTTATTTAGCTTTATTTTGAAATTTATATGTTCTCACTTAAATCAATTAGTTGGATTACTGCAAGATTTTCTAATTAGAAAAAAGACCTTGGAATCTTTTCTTTTTAAGCTGCTTTCTTAGATATTGCTTGGATACCTTTTCAAACAGTCTTTCAAGAATAAATAAAATTGGGATAATAAGAACTCTGAAAATGTTTATTCAAAACAATAATTGAACTTCTGAATCAATTGAGGACACAGATAATGAGAATATCATGAAACACACTGGGGACCGCTGCTGCTAATTGTTTACTTTTGTAGTATCACAATGAGAAAGGACTGCTTGAGAAAATAAGTGAAAACCATTAGCCATGTAACAGAAGTACAGAAAAACTGCATGATACATAAAACTGAAAGTGAAATTTCTGAATGTTGGATTGCCCAAAATTTCAGAAAGATGAGAAAAAATTTCTCTGAAAATCTAAGATTTTTATGTCATGGTGTATTTTGATTCCCCTGTAATGTTCCCTCACAGAGCTTTTTCTCCAGGTAGGTTGGTGCACTCTTCTTCTCTGTTGATCCCAAGGCCACTTTCATTTGGCCTCCTTTAGACCATCCAGTCATTGTACACAGACCTTTAAGAATATTGGCATTTACAATTATATTCAAAGTATGTAATTGAAACACTTAATGAGATCATAATTTTATTACAGTAATATCAACATGCTGTATTAATTTGCTGCCTTAAGGTCCTTTTGGTTTTTTTTTATTTTTCTAATTTTCATAGGTTTTATAAGTAGTTATATAGCAGAAGTAGATTTTAGAAGCAGCTGCATTTATTCCCTTTCCCTTACCCTTAGCATAGTAGACAAACATTCCTCAACCCTCTCACCCCAATTCCCAGTATCACTTTTCCTAAATTCCATTAGAATGTTTAGTCTCTTGCCAAGTCTCTTGCCAACATCTAATCCATAGCCTAAACTGCAGAGTACAGTCAAGAACTGGGTAACCATGTGCCCTTTGTGCTCCAAGGAAGACGAAGTGATGAAGTAGGTGGTCTCAAAAAAACCCAGCCCCAATTGCCGAGGGGCGGGTCAGGGGTGAGTCAGGGCAAAAGCCCAGGGGTGGAAAAACCTGGAATTGGACGAACACTATTATAAATTGTAACACCTGAGGCAGAGGGACATGGGTGTCTTGTAACTTCTTGCCTTAGAGGCACTATTAAATCCTTTTCTTATCTTACCTCTAATTAAATTGCTCTGGAGTTTTTTTCCTTAGCTACTTTAGGCATCAATTACTACAAAAATCTGTAATTTTTAACACATTTGTTATCAGCTATGTTGCATAAGAAGTAAAGGAAATGTTTGACTTTATCAAAATATGTCTTTTAAAAATATTTCTCTTTAAAAGTATTATTGAAAACTTAACTTTACCAAAATATGTTTTTTATCAATCTTTTTCTGACAAAAATAAAACATATATTTTACCACTTTAAATCCTTTCACCAGCTGTTTTTTCAGATGGTCTTCATGTGTTTCATAAGGCCGGATTTGGAGATTCTGCAGGCTGCTAAAATGAGTGCATTCTGTCTCAGCAAAGCAGTAAAAAGGGTATGAAGAGCAATGGGAACTCTATCATGCCAAAATGTTCAAACCAGAAAGGTGAGGATTAGACACAGTCGTTTACAAGAGTGGCTTGACTGCTTCACTATCTGAGAGATACCTGAGACATGCATCATCAATTTCTATTAAGTTATTAAGAGGCAATTGATTTCAGACACTTTCCTGTGCTTACTTTCAGAATTATTCATTTACAATAGTTTAATTGGTGGTATGCTAGGCTTCTAGGGTTGTCTGAGTTTAGGGAGATATCATACGTTTCACCTGTAAACTTTGCTGTCAGTAGTGAATGAAATATGTGAGTCAAAGCTTTTTTTTTTTTTTTCCTGCCAGTGGCACTGATAGAACCTTTCAACTGAATGAAAACTTAAACAGAAAGCAAGGCAAGACATTTACCTTTAGTCAACATAATTACAGTGCTAATCTAGAAACATTACAGCTATGTCACTGTATTGAATAAACATATATCTTTTTTGTTTTGTTTTGTTTATTCTTCCTGGTCAGGACATGGTGTACATGGCTAGGATCAAACCAGAAAGAAATGTAGAAAAGTCTTTGGACAGTAGCTGTAATTTAGACATTGCGTTTCCAAGTTTTGAAAAGACAGCATTATGAATCTTATTAGTGTACTTTAAAAATAATGAAATGCTGACAAAAACATTGGTAAATGTGTGTGGTAATTTTGGGGTGGTTTTTTAGATATTTTCTGGTTGCATCATGATGTGGGTTCAGAAAGTAGATACCACCTAAATGGTATATACATGTTAGATTTCAGCTAGCTATATATATTAGAGAACACAAATATAGCCTAGAAGGCACAAGTAGCATTGCTCTGAGTCACTGCCAGAATTCAATGAAAAAGAATAAATTTATTGTATATAATCACAGAATCACAGAATGGTTTGGATTGGAGGATAATCTAGTTCCAACTCCCCTGCCATAGGCAGAGACATCTTCCACTTGACCAGGTTGCTCAAAGTCCCATTCAGACTTGAATGCTTCAAGAGATGGGGCATCCACAACTTCTCTGGGCAACCTGGTCCCGTGCCTCACCACTCTCACAGTAAAGAATTTCTTCCTAATATGTAATCCAAACCTACCCTCTTTCAGTTTAAAGCCATTCCCTCCTGCCTTATCCTTGTTATCTTTCCTGTGCTGGGGGCCCCAGAGAGGGATGCCTCACTGCAAGTGGGGTCTCACGAGGTGGGGAGATTCACCTCCCTCGACCTGCTGATCACAATTCTTTTGGTGCATCCCAGGATACAATTGGCTTTCCGGGCTACAAGCCCACACTACTGTGTCACGTTGACTTTCTTGTCAACCAACACCCCCAAGTCCTTCTCCTTAGAGCTACTCTCAGTTCATTCTCCACCTATCCTGTACTTGTGCTTGGGATTACAGTGATCCAGGTGCAAAACCTTGAACTTGACCTTGTTGAACTTTCTGAGGTTACCACAGGCCCACCTCTCTGTAGTGTAAGGATTAGAGTACCAACATTTACACTATAAAGGCTTATAAGCTTTTTCAATAGTAGAAAGTCTATGAGGAATGAAAGTTTACCTATTGAAGCTCATTAGTTTCTCTCTTTTTAAATGTTTAACAATTACTTTGAAGATGTTGAGAGCTAGAGAAAGATCTACTGTTTTACCTCAAGATTCTTGGTGTTTCATTGTAAATTTTAAGTAATTCCTGGAGTTTGTCACAGAGGTTTACTTCTTTAGCACACATTTGCTGGAATATATTAAGAGGATGTGTTTCTACTGAAGAATCATTCAAACCTAAACAAGACTATATACGTAAGAGTTTTGAAAACTTCTGTCTCTACTAGATGAAGCAAGTTGATGAAGAGTTCCCAAAATAAGATTAAAAAATACAGTTTATAGTACAAGTGGAAGTTGATATTAAGCAGAGCCATAGCACAGAAACCCCTTGGAAAAAAGCTCTTATTCAACTTTGAAAATATCATAGTTATAAAACTGTGGAGCTTGCAATCAGGTATCTAAAAAATACTGGAAACGTTTCTGAAGAAGGTAGTAAGACTTTCAGTGTACTCTGAGCTCAAATACTGTAGGTCCATTTTTACTTCATGTTTCCAGCTTTGCCTTTTCTGTGGAAACCATGCAAATTAACTAATATGGATAACATGATATGAACTTCTGAAGAAGATTATAAGGAGAATCCAGTAATTTGCAAAGCAGGCATTAGTAGGATTCCATTGTTTTATCTTTTTCAGCTTTGCATACTAAGAGTTAGCCTTGTTGCCAGATTCAGAGACATATGGATCGCTGACCAAACGCTGACATGTGTAGGAAAAAGAAGTAGAGGAAGTGAAAGACAACTTCTTTTCATATGTAGCATACCCGATATTTTAAATATCATATGGGTTGTTGCTTTGGACAAGGTAAATGCTGTCATTTTCTTTGCCTGTTTTATCAGTGTCCAGTTCCAGGAAATAATCTGGTTTGGATTTTATTGATCCTGAGGATTATCTCACTATTCTTGGAGAGGACAGAGGTCCAGTTTCTTTATTAGTTTTATACACACATACAGAAAGGACAGACTGATTTCACTCAAAGACTTTACCAAAGCAAACTCGCCTCTCGTGGTGCCACTGGTTCTTGCAGCGAAAACAGCCTATGAGAGAGGCATCCAGTGTCCCTCTATTTCAGAAAAAGTAGGTGGAAATCAAGAATGTGTTTCTATCAATGAAATATGTATGAGTGAGTGCCGTGGTCCGAAAGGGAGCATGGGGCCGTGGCACAGCACAGGTCCAGGACACAAGGTAGGGTGCAGGTAGAATGGTTTATTCAGGTGTGTACAGGATTCTTTATCGGTTCAGGCAGGGAAAGGGCCAGATGATAGGGTGGGGCATGAGACAGACAAACGGAGGAGCAAATCAGGATAGGGGCACAGGTGAAAGAGGGAGGAACGGGGGAGGAACTGGGGAAAGAAAGGGCAAATGGAGGCTGTCTCCTCTCTGCAGCTTCTCCAGCCAATCCGCAGGAAAGCAGGGAAGTGGACAAGCCTGAACATGCCCAGGAGATACAAATTCTGGGGAAGCATACAATGTGTATATACATAATAACTGTAAAGTCTGTATCATAATGTCCTTTCAATCGCTGTACATCTTTTTCCACTTCTGAAATTGTTCCCAATCTGATTCCTGGTCCTTCACAAGTGAGCATGCAAAATGGCAGTTAATTGGCACTTGAATGAAGATATTCAATGCAGTACTAGAGGAGACATCTGGTCTTTATCAAACAAACTTTTTTGCTGGTCTCCATGTAGAGAGACTATACTACCATTTTCTATAGACACAATTATGCTTTTACATGTCAGTTAAAATAACAATTCATTTCTAAATATATACTGTTCTATATATACTGTTTTAAAATCCCATATTTGGATGACAATAACATATAAATTAGAAGTAAGAAGAGCTACCAGTGAAGCAAGGCTGACAACAGAGAATCATTTTCTAAACAGTTATTACTCTTCAATTTTTTGCTGTGTCCTTTTTGCTGGAATAGGAGCTCCAAAATGGGTGCTCTTCGGACCTGTGCAGAAATGTTTGCTAGATTAATTTAGAAGGCAATGAAAGTTGTAAATCAATCTGGCTGAAATAGATTATGGAAGGTGCACAGCTCCCCCTGTGCTATCTGCCTCTTGTTGTGTAGTGAGAAGATATTGGGGAGAGAACATCTTCTGACAGCACCAGTTATAAAGATTTCTCTCTGTGTCCTTCCTCTCTGTGTGCGTATGGCTCATGTATCTCAGTCCTGATCAAATGTTTCACTGGCAGCAAAAGAAACTGTTGAGTTTAGTGAGTATAGTGTATAACACTGCTCTAAAGAAAAAAAATCATAGTAAAAAAATCATATGGGTTGTAAAAAGAGAAGCAAGTTTCTGCACCCAGTCAAAGTACATTCAGTTGCCCAAACATAAGTGACTAGTTGTATTTCAATGGATGTGGGATATCTGATGTAGTTGCTGTGCTGCTGTTCCAAAGTGCACAGTTCTGTGAGTTCTATATCTTATCTCTCAGACCCATACAAATACTTCAGATTCTTTAGGGCATCTCCGATGACACCAGATGTTTAGAAATTGAATCCCAACTCATTGTAAGTTTTTCTTTTGAAAGCATTTATTCATCCAAACTTAATTTAACCTTGGATGAAACAAACTTTTCAACTCTTTTTTTTTTTTTTGCATAATCAATATTTTGCATGGGAAATATTGCATCTATTAATAGAACATGTAATGCAGCAATGTTTATGAAATCCATGCACAGTCTGATTAATGCATTTAACATGTTTACAAAAAGCTGACGAAAGGAAGGGAAGATAATAATTGTGTGATGAAAATTCTCAGCTCCAACAATCAGTGTGATTATTTCAACTTCATTAGATTATTGGTTTTCATTATATACTTAATATCCAAATAATTTAAGTGCAAATTATGTTTCTGATTAATAAGGGAAATATTTGAAATAGCTTAAAATATATTCTTTCCTTGACTCTTTTGAAAGGAAGAGAGGAAGAAAGAAAGAACATCTGAAAGGACAATTTTTTTCCATCAGGGAAACTTTTAATGTGGTAAAACATTTGAATTTTGAGTAAACAAAAAAATGCTGGGACAAAGAAAAAAGTCATATGCTATGTGAACTGTGTAGAAATAATAAATGTACTCAGTGTCTTTGTCATTAACAATGCAGCTCTAGAGGTAAACAGATCTTTTGGCTAAATTTTGCCTAATAACGATAAGAAAGCTTTAGAAAATAACTTGTATTTGGCCTATACTGAATGTGCTTCTTTTTATTAGCTAAACATACTTAAGGCCCTCACGATTTGCTTTGCAGCAGCAGGTGCCTGTACATTTTTATTTGTATTCATAGTGTCATTAAAGTCAAGGCATAATTTAGCTTTGGAAAAGCCACTGCAATGGGTGATGTTACACCTTAAATTGTTGTGATTGCAGTCTAATATAAACTCAGAAAACAACAGGGATTATAGCTTTCATTTTCTAATCAAAGACATTCGACACATCTGGTGCTGATTATTATATCAGCAAATATAATTATATTTTCTTAAAGTTAAGTGAAAAACAGTACCAGAATTATAATGCCACAGACATAAAAATGTACTTTTCCAATTTTTTTAATGAAAGTCACCTTGTACTGGATAAGAAAAGGAGTAAGATAACAATTAATATTTTGAGTTGTTTCTACTAAAAAGAGACTCATTATGTAAAATCATCTGCTAGAAACTGCATAATACAGTGTCTGCACTTAAAATGTTATTTCTGAAATGAAAAATTTTGGCCATTTTGAGAAATATTACCTAAATTCTCTCAAGTTGCCAAGACCCAAATATGGAGCAGAATGTGTAATAAAACATGAAAATTAGAGAAATAAAACAATTACAAACACAAGAACATAAAACACTGAGAATAGTTACTTTTGTACAAATACTCCATTTTTATCACCTCAGTTTCATGAATCTTTATTTCTTCTGTGAAGAATTCTCTCCAGTGAATGTCAAGGGACAAAAAATTGGCCAAGACCAGAATAATTTTGAGAATGCAATGAGGGATGTGATATATATGAGATTTTTTAAATTGGAAAAAAAATATATATAAGTAATAACAGATATAACTTGGTAGCCTGGGGGGAAAAAAAAGAACTTATCAAGATATGCCCATTTTGAAAAAAAAAGATCTCTGATATTCCTCAGATTTCAAACTCCTTCCATGGCTAAATGAGACAAATACTAGGCAGATAATAAAAGGCTTTACTGTTTGAGGACAAAGCTCAATTGAAATAATGCACTACTGTGTATCAGCCACAGAAAATTCTTTGATGTGACAATTTCGTTTTAAAGATTAAGATTATTCAGAGCTTCTGTGTATGTCCACATTCTGGGCTCTGAATCATGAGTGCAGTGCTACAAATAAAAGGTATCTGTCTAGAAAGTATAACATTAATGCAGTTTAATATAAACTTGTCTAGAAAATTATCAAAAAAACATTCTGCAGAGGCTGCAAAAAACATGCCACTTTAATTAGATTGACTTGAACAGTATTGTCAAGTATCCAGGCTAGACAGTAACTCAGGGCAGTTAAAGGCAGGTGAGAGGCAGCATCAAAGAGCTGCAGCATGGCTTACATGCAAGCAGCAGGCTTAGATCTACTAACAGAATTGGATGATCAGGCTAGTTTGCTTTTCACTTCCATCTCAATTCAAAGAGAAGGCACATGTGCTATACTGAAGGAACCTACTCATTCCTCAGGAGACAGACTTTCCACATCAGCAATTCAATCATTGTAAGGCAGGACTAATGTATTTTCATTTCAGTCCAGGCAGAACCAGTAAAACTAACTTTGCCAGACTGGGGAGAATTTGGTGTCTGCAAGAGGTCTCTGTAATACCAATGGTGATTCTATTTCAGAAATATGTCACTAAAGAAAAAAAAAAAAACAGTTTGATTTGTATAAAGTTTTCTTTGACTTTGAAATGGCATGGAAGAAATGCCAGGGAAATGAACTCTCTCAGTAGAAAAAGAAGCTTGCACTTATCAATAGTTGATCACTCCATTATAGGAAAGGGAAATTATTTTACTCAAGAAAATAAAAAATAGTGTTTTCAATAACCATTTTACTTGTCTAAAAGGAGAGCACTAGACCGTGTACCCTGAGTCACTGTCCATTTTGTGAAGTAAATGCATCCTCACTGGATGTAATGCTGTAAATGTATGAAAGAACAGAAACAGAGGAAAATATCTTCAACTTTATAAGCATGAAGGATCCCAATTTGGATGTTCAAGAGAAGGTTTATGAAACCTAAAAAGCTAAGTGAGTAAGGAAATAATGTGGCACAGCTGTATGAAGACCTCAAATAACTTGTAGGAAATGTCCTTTATTACCAGTGCTGAAGAAAGAGGGTTATAACACAAAGATTCTGGCATTCTTTCATTTTAATGCAGAAGAATTTTGACTGTTGAGATTTTTTTGCCATGATTTTAAGTGTATAATGGTTTTATGGCCACAGATTTTTTTTTTTCTTTATATAGTAGTATTAAGACCTGTTTGAGCTGTCCAAAGCACTACCTAACAGTTCTGTTTCCTTCACTCTATGACAATGTGGAATCATAGAATCATAGAATGGCTTGTGTTGGAAGGGACCTTAAAGATCATTTACTTCCTACCCTTCCTGCCATGGGCAGGGATACCTTCCACTACACCAGGTTGTTCAAAGTCCTATGCCACATGGCCTTGAACACTTTCAGGGATGAGATCTCCACAGCTTCTCTGGGCAACTTGTTCTAGTGCTGCACCACCCTGGCAGTAAAGAATTCCTTCCTAATATCCAATCTAAACCTATCCACGTTCAGTTTAAAACAATTCTCCCTTTTCCTATCATTATGTGCCCTTGTAAAAAGTCCCTTTCCAGTTCTCTTGTAGGCCCCCCTTCAGATACTGGAAGGCTGCTATAAGGCCTCCCAGAGCCTTCTATTTTCCAGGTTGAAAAAATACCAAGTTCTCTCAGCCTGTTTACATAGGAGAGGTGCTCTAGCCCTCAGATCATTGACTTGTCCTTATGTGCATGTGTGTATGGTTAGGGATACGTATGCCCAAATAAAAACGTATGTAGTTTTTTACTGGAACACAGATCATAGAATCATCAAAGAATCGTAGAATCAG